>NC_140178.1:79367437-79379937 GCF_963971535.1 Notolepis coatsorum | reverse complement strand
TTCCTGTTTCTCCCTGGACCTCTTTCTCCCGCTATGGACTGTGAAACAATGACTTTCAGTTTGTATACTTTACTGCCCCAGTAATACACCTCCTCCTGCACACCGATACCACCAGGACCTATAGTGATCATTTGTGGGACTAGCTACTGTTATTGTGGCTCCCGCCAGAACTACAATGATCCCCCAGCTGGTCACATCCCCGCCCTCTGGTCCAGCACTTGCCTTCGCTTAAACCATAACAACCCTGACACAGGCGCCTCAAGAAATTCCTCCGGGTGATGTCACTAGCGAACTGCAGACTATATAGAGACTATTTCCTCAACCATTTCGTCAACTTTCCTCAAATTGGGCCTCTACTACAGTTGAAAATATTTGAGGAAATAGTGTCTGCATTTCGCTAGATGTCTGCTCTCCTCTCGGTGACGTCACCCAGAGGAATGCTGACGCGGCTGAGCTCCCGAGACACCGAACATGTTGGCGAGTTACATGTCAGATTATCACATGTCCTCCTCACAACAGAACGACAGGATTAAGGTTGAACATCTGCGAAGTGCCGCTCTAAATCAGTTACTAAGTCTGCCGTTTTCCTGCTCATAAACGATGTCTCTGCCCCTCACTCTCCAACAGCTCCACTGAAACTCTCGTTCATGGCTGTTGTCACCTCACGGCTGGACTACTGCAACAAAGTTCTGTATGGTATTCCCGCCAAGGCCCTTTTGCCCGGCTCCAATATGTACAGAACTCCACGCTGCTAGGATTCGGACCCTCACCACCAAACCCTGGCAGCAACTTCACTGGCTTACCATAAAACACTGCATCACTTTCAAGATGCTCCTGTTCACCTCCTAACCTCCTCACCCTGCACGGGCTGGCCCCCTCATACCTGGCTGACCTGCTCCACACGTTCCACCGTTCCGCTGATACCAGACCTCTCTCCATCCCTCACACCAAACCATCCACCGTTCCTCTGATACCAGACTTCTCTCACACCACAGAATGGACAGGATCCAGAATAGAGCTATTGTGTTGTTTTTTCCGTCCCCGTTTATTAAAGAAAATATATATTTGACTCTTTTTTACTACATTTATTTTACCCGGTACAGTGTCCTTGAGTCCGAGAAAGGCGCTTTCAAAATCTTTGTTTCAATTGTGAATTTACTTTCATTCTTTTGGAGAAGTGTGTGAGTCCTGTGGCCCAACAAGGCCATGAAATAGGAATGAAAATAGCATGTCCTCCAAATCAAAAACTTGCCACAGGACATTTGGCAGCATAGTCTTTTAATGTTTGTCTGAACAGGGGGTGTGTTTAAGGGCTTCGTGGCCTTGTGTTATTTATTTATTTTTTACATTTTGATGAACAATGTGAAACAAGCCACCCCCTTTTTCCCCTTTTGTCAGCAAACTAGCTTGTAATCAGGGGAAATAACAAATAGTCGTTGAGTGATTTGAGTGATGTCCCTGCCGGTTTGGGAGCGGGAAAACAGTCTCTCAGAACAAAATAGCCATGTTCCAGTCCCATCAGTGAAGCTACTGTTTTTTTGCCTCAGTAACGAGAGCAGTTCTGTGGAAAGTTCTGGAACAAATCAGGATGGATTCCTACAGGAAAACCAATATGGAATGTTTTGCTTTCACACCCTGTACAGAATGTGTACTGTAGTTCAACATAATGCACGCACGCACGCGCGCACACACACACACACACACACACACACACACACACACACACACACGCACACACGCACACACGCACACACGCACACACCAGTCCCCCCTCATACAGCCCCAGTGCAGTGAAAAAGTGGAAGAGTGCCATCCCATGAAATTCCTTCACTTTCCTGCCACAATCAGCCTTTGTGTGTGTTTGTCTGTCTCTGTGTGTGTCTATTTCAGGATGTGCGGGAGAGGGTGTGTTTATAGGACTTGTGTGTGTCTGTGTGTGTTGTACTATACGTATGTATCTGCATACAGTGTGGCCACATTGATGTGTGGTGGATGAGTCTGTTTGGATGCATGCTGTTTTATACAGTATGTGTGTGTGTGTGTGTGTGTGTGTGTGTGTGTGTGTGTGTGTGTGTGTGTGTGTGTGTGTGTGTGTGTGTGTGTGTGTGTGTGTGTGTGTGTGTGTGTGTGTGTGTGTGTGTGTGTGTGTGTGTGTGGCCATGTTTTCCTGCTGTTGTGGGGATCAAATGTCCCCACAAGTGATGAAAACAAGATTTTTCTCCTGCGTTGTGGGGACATTGGCTGGTCTCCCACAAGGTAAAGGAGCTATTTGAGGCTTAGGAGTTATTGTGTGTGTCTACTGTATGTGTCTGTACATTGTGACCCCTTTGAGGTTGATGTGGTGTATGAGAGTGTTTATGAACTCATGCCAGTTTACTGTGTGTGTGTGTGTGTGTGTGTGTGTGTGTGTGTTTCCTGCTGAATGGAACCACTGGCCACGGCATTGGTAGTCGATGAAACCAGATCGCTGTCAACTGAATAATTGACCAGAAGGCTGCTGGGATAGATAGATCATGACCACTGTTAACCCTTTCACAGCCAAGGATCACTGGTTCCTTGTGAGCTGCAGCCATACAGCAATACAATGTGTATGTGTTTGGTGCGTGCACTCGCACACGTGTGTGTGTGTGTGTGTGAGAGAGTGTGTGTGTGTGTGTGTGTGTGTGTGCGCATGACTGCCGTTGTGTGAAAATCTTGCCACTCCAATTTCTGTGTTTTTGATTTTCTTTTTTACCAAAGGGTGTATAAAGTTATTTTATAACTATACAGCGTCCACCTGTAAAACTAACAATCCAAATGATTCATACGTGTGTTTATTTAATTAATTCAGAAGCACAATGCTATTAAAGCAACATTCACATTTCTGCGCCAGAAATTGTTTTGCGCGCTCCATGGCCATTGTGTTCAATGGAGAGGGTTTTCCTGCCAGTCAGAGCCATGCACTGATCTATCTGGAGCGATGCGTCTTGCTCGAAAGTTCAAATAAATTTAACTCTGCTTCCGGTTCCGATCAGCAGCGCATGGCTGGCTGATTTTGCGGAGCTGAGCATCCATGCCACATTAACCTTGATTACGTTTAATTTTTTATACCATTTAATTTTGTTGACGTTAGAATAATGTCTAAACAGACGCAGACCAGTATGGGAACCCTGAACGCCGTGGATAAGGAACTCATTAGGTCGATATTCCGTGAGGAAATAGACGCTATCGTGGCTAAGCTAACCGGCAGGGTGGATGCGTTGCAGGAGACGGTGGCCAGCATAGACACACGGTTAGCCATGGCGGAGGAAGGTCTATCCGCAGTCGTGGAGGTGGCTGATACCAACGCCACAGAGATATCGTACTTGAAGGACAAACTACGAGCTGGTGAGATGAAATCGGCAGATCTGGAGGACCGTGGCAGGAGATGCAATGTTAGAATATACGGGCTACCCGATGAAGTGGAGGAGGACGAGCCGATTAAGTTCCTCGAGGAAATTATACCGAAATGGTTCCCGAAGCTAGCCCGCCCCGAGATTGAGAGAGCTCACAGGATCTTCAGACCGGCTACCCTGATGAAGAGCGAGCGTACAAACCCTCGCACATTCATCTTCTGCTGCCTGAGGTTCCAGACAAGACAGCGTATTTTGAAAGAGGCCAGGCTGAATCCTCCGGTGGTGAATGGCCATACCCTGAGATTCGCTGCTGACTTCAGTGACTACACAGCGAGGCGCCGCAGAGCTTTTGCCGGGGCCATGGATCTAGCTCGGGAGAGGGCAGTGGAGGTATACCTACTGTTCCCGGCAACGCTGAAAGTAAAGACGGGACGGGGAGAGGTGTCGTGCAACCGTCTATTCAAGTCACCATCCGAGGCGGAGGACTTCATTCGGAAAAGCAATACAGTCATTCCGGCTGAGAGGAACAGACCGGCCCCGGTGGAGCAGACGCCGAGCGGCGGGGAGTGAGAGGCCGGAGCAGGTACCTGAGGCTGGCTTCACGCGTGGCCTGCTAGCATGCTAGCTATCCAAGCTAGCGGCCCTGCAGAGTGGAGCGGGCTCCACACGTGGGCTGCTAGCATACTAGCTAACCAAGCTAACAACTTTGGTGCACGAGGACACACCGGCTAGCTATCCAAGCTAGCACTGTTGTAAACACGGCCGACCGCAGTTTGCTCAGTCCTCAGAACGGTAATACTTGACTTCTCTATACGGTATTGTCTCAGTCACGAGCATGATTATTAACTATTTGAAAGGTAATTCAGACGTCCTTTACTCTTATCGGTTTTTTCTTTATTCTTTATCTCTTGCCTTTTTTATCATCTGACACTCGAACTATGCATTGAACTGCGCGGAGATTGTTACGTATATTTGTTATCTTTATCCGGCTCTGACCGGGCGAAATGAATCACAATTTGCACTCAAGCGGACTGTGTGTGCTTATGAACCGTTCAACCAAGGGGGGTGACCCCCTTACAGCGAGCTGTCTGCGGGTGGCAGATCAAAACTCTCCTAACGCTGCGGATACTGCGTGCTTTTAACTGTCTTTCTTATCACAGCAGTACACATGGCCGCCACCGACGCTGCATTACCTCAATGATGGCAGCACGGTAATGCTCTGGGTTTATTACCACAGTGGTATTATTTCGACATGTGTTATGAGTACTTCACTTTACTCAGGTTCAGCTCGGACGAACTGTGTTTCATGTGCTTTTATCGTCTGCATAATGTTCTATGCACTGAGCTCTATATAGATTTATTCTCTCTGTTGAGCGATGGGGGGTTCCCCTATTTCTAAATCGTTACAATATACAATTTTGGTTAGAATGGTTAAGTTACGTAATGTGGTTGTGGTTGCTGTGACAATGGCTAATTTAAACATCTTGATCTGGAATACAGGGGGTCTTAATATTCCACATAAACGCACAAGTGTACTAACATGGTTGAAAAGGCAGGAGGTGGATGTGGCTTTGCTGAGTGAAACACACCTTTTAAAGGCTGACAGTGCAAAACTTGCAAAAAAAAATTATCATAATATAAGCTCCTCTTATTTTAAGTCTTGTGGAGTAGCCATAGTGGCTAAGCGAAAGTTGAATATTAAATTATTAGACGTGTGGTCTGATGCTGAAGGTCGAATTACTATTGCGAAGATGAAATACACTAACAGGAAAATTGCTCTTATAGCCGCTTATGCCCCTAATGTGTATGACGCGCACTTTTATACTGCACTCACTACAGAGATGTTGAAACTACCTGAGTACTCATTTATAGTGGGTGCTGATTTCAATGCCATTTGGGATCCACTGATTGATAAATCCGGTGTTGCTGAAACCCACGATCAGAAGCAAGCTACCGCGGCCCTACGTGACTGGTCTAAAGACACAGGGGTTACTGATATGTGGCGGTTACTCAACCCAACCGCATGAGACTACTCTTTTTTCTCCGCGAGACATAAAACTTTTTCCAGAATTGATTATGTTTTTTCCTCCCCTAGGCTATTCGATAGATTTGACGTTGACTTGAGTCAATTGCACTGTCAGACCACAAATACATCCTCCTTAAAGGTTCACTCAGTAAAATGACGTCCCGTGCCCCTAGATGGCGCTTTAACTCAACGCTGCTGAAGAACGTGGAATTGAACCTACAATTTAAGGAGAAGCTCATTGAATTCTTGCAGTTTAATGCTGGATCGGTACAGGACCCCAGAACTTTGTGGAATTCGGTTAAGGGGTTTATTAGAAGTAACACCACTCTATTTGCTTCCAATCTCCGCAAGGGTCGTCTCTCCAAGTTAGTAGAATTGGAAGAGCTTCATAAAACAATGATGTCTTCTATGCAGCACAGATACTCTAGCCGACTGGAGTTCCAAATTAAAATGGTGAAAAAGGAGATTAACTCCATTTTAAGACAACAGTCTGAATTTCAGATGCACAGAACAAGACAACACTACTACTTTCATGGCTCTAGACCTAGTCACCTACTGGCTATGAAGATCCGGGCCAGTGAACAATTTGTAGATATCCCTGCCATTAAGAACCAACAGGGGGAGATAACTACCAACCCCAACAAAATCAACAATACATTTCGCTCGTTTTATTCCAACCTGTACGAGTCAGAAGTGGTCTATGATCACACCAAGCTGGAGGACTATCTTAGTCAAATTAATTTACCATTAATCTCAAAGGATGACGCTAAACGGTTAGCTGAACCTATCACACTAGAGGAGCTCAGGGAAGCAATTGCTGATATGGAGCGGGGCAAGGCTCCTGGTTGGGACGGCATTCCACCGGAACTCTATACTGCGTTCTGGGATGTCCCTTATTAATTTTTTTTTTTTTTTTTTATCTTTTCCCCCCTCCATTTTCCTCCGATTTTTCTCCCATCCCAATGTTAGTCGTATGCCAATTCCCAATCCCCTTCCTGGTCGCTGCGCACTTACCCCCCACAGTCAGATCATCTGGGAGAGTGGAGGCTATCACGTGCTTCCTCCGACACACGGCGTGCATGATACTCTCTGGTCTTGACTCTGACTTGATACTCTCTGGTCTTGACTCTGACTTGATACTCTCTGGTCTTGGTCTTGACTCTGACTTGATACTCTCTGGTCTTGACTCTGACTTGATACACTCTGGTCTTGGTCTTGACTCAGACTTGATACTCTCTGGTCTTGACTCTGACTTGATACTCTCTCGTCTTGACTCTGACTTGATACATTCTGGTCTTGACTCAGACTTGATACTCTCTGGTCTTGGTCTTGACTCTGACTTGATACACTCTGGTCTTGGTCTTGACTCAGACTTGATACTCTCTGGTCTTGACTCTGACTTGATACACTCTGGTCTTGGTCTTGACTCAGACTTGATACTCTCTGGTCTTGGTCTTGACTCAGACTTGATACTCTCTGGTCTTGACTCTGACTTGATACTCTCTGGTCTTGACTCTGACTTGATACTCTCTGGTCTTGGTCTTGACTCTGACTTGATACTCTCTGGTCTTGGTCTTGACTCAGACTTGATACACTCTGGTCTTGGTCTTGACTCTGACTTGATACACTCTGGTCTTGACTCTGACTTGATACTCTCTCGTCTTGACTCTGACTTGATACATTCTGGTCTTGACTCAGACTTGATACACTCTGGTCTTGACTCAGACTTGATACACTCTGGTCTTGGTCTTGACTCAGACTTGATACTCTCTGGTCTTGACTCAGACTTGATACACTCTGGTCTTGACTCTGACTTGATACTATCTGGTCTTGGTCTTGACTCTGACTTGATACTCTCTGGTCTTGGTCTTGACTCTGACTTGATACTCTCTGGTCTTGGTCTTGACTCAGACTTGATACACTCTGGTCTTGGTCTTGACTCAGACTTGATACTCTCTGGTCTTGGTCTTGGCTCAGACTTGATACACTCTGGTCTTGGTCTTGACTCAGACTTGATACTCTCTGGTCTTGGTCTTGACTCTGACTTGATACACTGGTCTTGGTCTTGACTCGGTCTTGGTTTAGGTGCTCTCGACTACAACACTACTATTCACACTTATAAAAATAAATCAAATTTATTATTTGAACCAATAAGGTGTACAGGTACTATACTGGTAGGTGTAATTAGCCTACCTGCAGGGGCTAATTCCACCTTCACCAGTACCCTAAAGTGAATTGAGCAGGGGTGTAACAAGGATTCCTGGGCCCTGTGCACAAGATGTGTCTTTGGGCCCCCTTCCCCGCAGCATCCATGACTCACACCGACAATCTACTGTAACAAATTAGCAAAAATTATCCCTACTCTCTACTGAAAGTCAGGGGCGCGGGAAGTCAGTCAGAGTTGGGGGTGCTGAGATAAGTGATATAATAACGTCATAGGCGGCGGGTGCCTAACGGAGTTGCACTTCCGCGTTCGGTTTGCACAATCTGATTGGCCGGGAGCAGATAGGGGCGGGACCAATCACAGTGCTCCGATGTTGCTGTCCAGCTGCCGGTGATACAAGTGGGCTCGCTCTGAGGGAAGGAGGCCGTTCACGCTAGTGGAGGAGGAGGAAGACAGCGATGCCAGCGGGGAGGCTGACACCGCCGCTCCGACGCCTGGCTGGGTTTCCCGAAACGGGTTGTGTGCAAAGAGCACAGCCTCTCCATTTGCACAACGTGCACGAAATAAAAAAAATATATAAACATCTATTTGTCTTTTTCAATTCAGGTATTTTCATGTAGGTCAAACACGAGTGATCAACTGTACATTTATTGCAGGCCAATGTGTGCCATGCAGTGCATCTGTGTTGATACAATTATATATATAATATATTTTAGGCAGATTCATGGCATGAATTGCATTTCTCTGTAGACCGCAGCAGCGATAGAAATATAGGGCGAAATGGCGTATGTACCTGTGCATTCACTGTACATGTATTGCAGGACAATGTGTGTACTGCCTAATATCTGTGTTGGTACAATTATATATAAAACTATATATATTTGAGCGACTAGCCCCTCTACACTAGCGTGAACGGCCTCCTTCCCTCAGATCGCGCAAACCGAACGTGGAAGTGCAACTCCGTTAGGGAAAATATACACGCTTCCAGGCCATCGGCTACGTACGCATAACTTTAACACTGCTTTAATAACACTGCATTATCGAGACAGCGGCCCTATGAGGATCTGGCCGGTAATGAATTCCAAGAGTAGGGTAAATCTGCAGTGCCGCGGTGACATTGAGTAGGATACGGTATTACAATGGAATAAAAGCCAAAACAACCTTGCAGTTACACTCCCTGCCAGGTGGGGGTGCTGCAGCCCCCCCCCCCCCCCCCCCCCCCTTCCCGCGTCACTGCTGAGAGTTCCTCTCAGACACCACCTCCTTCTCCATTGACTCTTTTTTATTTGGGGCTTTTTATCCAGAAATATACAATTTAGGACCAAAAACGTATAAAAAAAAGATTGCCCCTCTGAGGGCCCTCTCCCAGCTGGGGACCCTGTGTAGTCAGTTCCAACTTGCTACGCCCCTGGATGTGAGGAAGGAAATTGTTGGGAGATTGTCAACGTGTACGAATTTATGATGCATGGAATATTTCCCTCAAGAAGAAACTCTAGAAATATAAGTATAACCGCTTTACCATTTTATTTCCTCGAGGGATAATCCTTCAGCTTCTTACTTTGGTCAAACAAAATAATAGAGTGAGAAATCACAATGTATGGCAGAACCACGTCAACTTGCTATGTCACAAGATAATGAATATAATCTCTCATGGTCCCTGATAGAGGTGTATGCCAGGAGTCATAGTGCAGGGTCTTTTCTCCACTGCTCTTCACACAGCTCAGCACCCACACAGCTCAGCACCCACACAGCTCAGCACTCACACAGCTCAGCACCCACACAGCTCAGCACCCACACAGCTCAGCACCCACACAGCTCATCACCCACACAGCTCAGCACCCACACAGCTCAGCACCCACACAGCTCAGCACCCACACAGCTCAGCACCCACACAGCTCAGCACCCACACAGCTCAGCACTCACACAGCTCAGCACCCACACAGCTCAGCACCCACACAGCTCAGCACCCACACAGCTCAGCACCCACACCCACACACTGGTGAAAGGCACTATAGATGAAAGGCGCTATAGAAATTTGATCTATTATTATTATTATTATTATTATTATTATTATTATTATTATTATTATTATTATTATTATTATTATTATTATTATTATTATTATTATTATTGGTGAGTTCATCCCTAAAAATAAAAGTGTGTTTCCTAATTCCTGTAAAGGTACAAGGATACAAGCTTTTTCTCAGACAGTGTGTGTGTGTGTGTGTGTGTGTGTGTGTGTGTGTGTGTGTGTGTGTGTGCGTGCGTGCGTGCGTGCGTGCGTGCGTGTGTGTGTGAGTGAGTGTGTGTGTGAGAGAGAGAGGGCTATGTTCTATTGATTTCTAACTTATTTTAGTGTGTGTATGTATGTGTGTGTGTGTGTGTGTGTGTGTGTGTGTGTGTGTGTGTGTGTGTGTGTGTGTGTGTGTGTATGTATGTGCCTGTGTGTGTGTGTGCGTGTACACGTGTGTGTGTATGTGTGTTCCTGTGTGTGTGTGTGTACACGTGTGTGTGTATGTGTGTGCCTGTGTGTGTGTATGTGTGTGCCTGTGTGTGTGTGTGTATGTATGTGCCTGTGTGTGTGTATGTATGTGCCTGTGTGTGTGTGTATGTATGTGCCTGTGTGTGTGTCTGTCTGTCTGTGTGACGCTTTGTTGAAAAGCGACTTTGAGAAAACTCCTAATCCTGAGTGTGTGTGTACGGCATGTTGTCAACAATGGCTTCACTAGCGTGCTTTCCATAGGAGGATTACTGTAAACTTAATATCCCTCTCTTCTCCTAAATGAGAGGGTCAAATTACCTTTGTACCTCGAAGGCAAAGTATGCAGCAGTCTGTCTTGCTAAGCACGCCCATTACTTTGTTTAATGGTTCTCGAAGGGTGACATTAAAGTCAAGCTCGTCAAATACATTTTCAAAGTAGGTTTTTTCAACCCTGTATTTTGAGAACGGATCATTCTAATGAAGATGTACCGTGTAATGGCTACCGGTTGTTGAAACCTATAGTTCTAGAATTTCAATATAAAATTCTGTGAACAGAACAAAACAAAACAAAAACTCACACCTGAAAGGGTTAAAGCCGGAGTTCATCTGTGCTTTCTATGAAATAAAAAAAATTGGAAGCAGAGCTTTATGGTTAAACTTTTGAGTATATGGCTCAGGGAAATGTGTTGCTATAGGGAGAAGCTTGAACTCAAGTTAATTTCCAGGGTAGGGTTTATATAACAAGGGTTTGTGTACAGACGTAAACAACCACTACAGCGCTGGCTGGGACCTGTGGGGCGCTGCATTCCTCATAGTTGTCAAGGAAACGCTGTCACTGCTGAGAGCTTTTTTTTCCATTTCCTATCGTAATGTAGTGTTTGTTGTTGTTGTTGTTGTTGTTGTTGTTGTTGTTGTTGTTGTTGTTGTTGTTGTTGCTGGCAGGAAATCAATTGTAGTCCATTCTAGAAAGTTAGTATTCTTTTGGGAAGTTGAAACAACCGATATGCACAACAAAAGCACATGATATTTTTTGTTGACGTCATAGTAGATACTACCTATTGCTGCGGATACAGGAGTATAACCTGCCCAGCCAGTCATCACAGTTGATCTACCATGTTGTATGAATAGCGTAAAGGTGCTGTTTGTTCTGTCAAATACATATAACCCTGGTGATAGGTTTCAGGAGATTCCTGACTTGAATCCTACAGTATATATATAGAAGTGGCAGGTGGACTGGAGCCTGAAAGAGGGATGATCCACAAGCATGGTCACGACAGAATTGACCATATACAGACGGTGGGCATTTTGCTCATGTCATGTTGGTGGGAATAGGGAGGTATAGTCTGACGTCACTGGTTGTAACAATTCTGCCGCATGGAAATTGAAAAGCTTTCCATTTTTGCGCAAAATAAGTTCCCTTCTATCACTAACATTATTGTTTAAACATTTTTGGTTGAAATAAAATTTTGCGATATTTTCTTAATGATTAACACATTGGCCGCCGGGGGTTGTTCCCATCATTGTACCCAGTCTGCCACCGTTGAAAGCCTATGGAGATGTTTACCTTCTTTGCAGGGCTATAACTTTTAAAATTGTATTGCTATATTGACATTACTATGGCCCATTCAACATCGATTATCTATCGTTCAGGATGTGGGAATGTTATATTTTTTCATTCATACATTGTTGTGTCAATACCGTCTAGATTATAAGTATGTTTTTAAGCTTTTCTGCTGTAATTCCAAAAAAACTAGTTATAGGCCCTGACGCATATGATAGATTATCGATTGGTGTTTCTTTCCTATACACGCTATATTAAAAAATTCAAATGTATATGATCGGTATACATTATGCTTCATCATGCGTGAAGGAAAGGGGGGGGTCGTTTATAATTCCTTGATCGTCAGTAACGGCTTTATTTAGTATGGCTTGATATATTGATCAGATGGTTTGCAGTGAAATGAATAAACAATCGGGCTGAAAATAACGTTACTGTCCTCTTACCGGCGACCGTCGGTTGTGTGATAGTAAAGGGTTAACCGTGCAACAGTGAAAGGGTTAATGACTGGAGAAGGGTTTTAGACTAAATATTCAATATTTCACGTAAAAGAAATACTGTGATGCCAAAGATTATAAATATGATACTGTACAAAAAACCTATATGTAGCCCAGTGCAGAAAAAAAAATTCTTCAAGCCACCTATAATGTTCCTTGTGTTTTCAGTTAATGCATTGAAGGCACAATTTTTTATGACCATTTGAATTAGCAATGGAATTTCTTTCTCCCCGCTGAACCGTACTGAACCGAAAACCATGCCCCCGAAACCGCGATATGAACAGAATCGTGGTCTTTCTGTACCGTTCCACCGCTACCAGTAACTGAAACTTCACCGGTTCAATTCCCACCACTGACAGGGTGATGAGCAGTATTAAGCCTATGGTGTCCTCCATCATC
>NC_140178.1:79302437-79364937 GCF_963971535.1 Notolepis coatsorum | reverse complement strand
CAGGGAGCTACACTCTATAAGTGATGAAAACACTGGAGCAGGGAGTTACACTCTGTAAGAGATGAAAACACTGGAGCAGGGAGCTACACTCTATAAGAGATGAAAACACTGGAGCAGGGAGCTACACTCTATAAGAGATGAAAACACTGGAGCAGGGAGCTACACTCTATAAGAGATGAAAACACTGGAGCAGGGAGCTACACTCTATAAGAGATGAAAACACTGGAGCAGGGAGCTACACTCTATACGAGATGAAAACACTGGAGCAGGGAGCTACACTCTATAAGAGATGACAACACTGGAGCAGGGAGCTACACTCTATAAGAGATGACAACACTAAAGCAGGGAGCTACACTCTATAAGTGATGACAACACTGGAGCAGGGAGCTACACTCTGTAAGAGATGAAAACACTGGAGCAGGGAGCTACACTCTGTAAGAGATGAAAACACTGGAGCAGGGAGCTACACTCTATAAGTGATGAAAACACTGGAGCAGGGAGCTACACTCTATAAGTGATGCAAACACTGGAGCAGGGAGCTACACTCTATAAGTGATGAAAACACTGGAGCAGGGAGCTACACTCTATAAGTGATGAAAACACTGGAGCAGGGAGCTACACTCTGTCTAAGTGATGAAAACACTGGAGCAGGGAGCTACACTCTGTAATGAAAACACTGGAGCAGGGGAGCCTAAGCTCTCTGTCTAAGCCAGATATCACTCTTGCGTGGACAGCGAGGCACAATGACATATGGGGGAAAAAAATTGCCTCATGGAGAAGCGCAAAGTTTCAAGAACGATAGACGAGAACTAAATATGTAGATAGGGTTTTCTGAAACTTCTAAATATCCTGATGAACTGATGAATGTTGATTCATAATGAACATTGGGTAATTATTATTTCAATATATTATATATTATTTCCTGGGCTATCATATGACGACGACCTTACTTCCTATTACCTCTCTTCTCGCCCCAAGACTGCCTTTTTGTCATATTGTACAAGTAATCAGAGACGTTTCAAAATAACTGCTGTGAAGGAATGGGGCGCTGCATTTACTGTACAACACAAGACAAAATGAGAGCAACACCTTTCATGATTTTTATGAAAGTGTTTTTCACAACGCTTTTCATGATAATTACAGTTTTCATAATTGCGGGAAGCCAAAATCGTAATTGAAATCTTAAATCGATTAATCGCCCAGCCCGACCTGTTACATCACTCGGAGAGATAAGAAAGAGAGAGAAGGAGAGAGAGTGAGAGGACAGCAAGCGACACAGATGAAGAGCTGGACTCACAATTCAATACATATTTCACCGACATCTGCTTCCTTTCCAAATGAAAAATGAAAATGCAGCCTGCTGAACCATTAGGACAATTCCACCATCACACTGTCGCACCTCACATCACATCTCAATACATTTTCTTTAGATTCTATTGAAATAAATGGAGAAAGAAAGAAAATCTCCTGTGTTATCTGAGCACCAGAGCACCACATACTGTCAGCTGTCCTCTGTGCAACCAGCGGTTAGGGTCTTATTTTTATAGCCTTCTCTCCTCTCTTATAACTTTCCGTGTTGCGGTGAGCGTCTTTTGTGAAGGCCTCTCAGAGTGTTTCATTACTATGACATGGGTTCAGGAATGTAATTTCCTCTGAAGTGGCTCTGCTGGACTGAAGATTCACAATGTGTTCTCTAAACTAAGGAGTGTTGCACTCCGAGATGAGCCTGTACTGTGGTAGAAATAAAAAAAGAAAAGAAAGATAAATATTGTGTTTTTGGTGATGCAACCAACCAGTATCTCTTTATATGTATTGCGATTGGAGGGGATCAAGGGCAATCTTGAGTGATTGGTTCTCATCATTGGTGCATCGTTAGAATGCACATATAATAATAACATATTCTATACTAGGGCTGAATGATTTGGGGGGGGAAATGTAATTGTAATTATTTGGACTAATATTGCAATTGCGGTATGATTATATATATATATATATATATATATATATATATATATATATATATATATATATATATATATATATATATATATATATATATATATATATATATATATCCTCCTATATATCCCCATCTCCTGCTACTGTACCAGAACATTATTCAGCCCGTCCTCCTGTACTGTTCCACCTGCTTCTTAAGTTACTATCCGTTACTAACGGGGCTGAACTCACACGCATATCCAACACTGCCGGCAGAATAATGGCTCTCCCCACACGCACCGCTACAGACCTAAACAATATGGCCACGGCACGCATTGCGACATCAATAGAACAGGACATAACACACATTGGGTCAGACTTAAACCCTCCAGGGCTCAAGGTGGGCTTCCCAGTGCAATTAACTGTATGACAATTGCATGACTGAAAAAAAACACATGTATGGCTGTTATGGCTCCAGGCACTGCCACTGAATAGACAGGAAGGAGGGATAATGGATGAATGAATGAATCTGCGTGTGGAGAAGTAGGACAGAATGCGTACATGGTTGAAGTTGAATACAGTATATAACTTATGACGCCACACACACGTCAACACACCATCATAATAACCATCAATATACCGCATATATATACATTATATATTTATATTTACCACATATACTATATATTTGTATTACTGAATATTTATACATGTCCATATCTGTCTGTATTTACCTGCATATAATCCTCCTATATATAATACGTATACACCTGCATATAACCCATATAACTTTGTATGATAGCGTACAATAATGCTGTATTATACCATATATATATCTATCCACATGTCTATACATACCTGCAAATAATCATTTTACATATATGTAGATACTATATCTATATCTGTACAAATCCCTTGTCTACTCTTACTAGTTACGCTGCTGGCCAGTATGACTACAACCATGCTGTCTTTATACCTGTATCACTGTATGGTATTACAACTCTGTGCATACATCTGATTAGCACTACACTCAGTAGTAGTAACTTATATATTCTATACACAGTTTAATCACCTGTACATTGTATATTACTATTGCACTTTACTGGTACATTTGCACTCTGGTTGGATGCCAAACTTATTTTTGTTGTACTGTACTTGTGCTGTATAATGACAATACATTTGTATCTAATCTAACCTAATCTAAATACACCATCATCATCATCAGGCTCAAGACATGTAAGAAAATCCAATGTCAAAAGTGGGCCAGGACTCTAAAGGATGTCTTCTTCACTTGTTATGCATTCCATGGAGGCAGGTAGAATCCTCGACCCTACTGGATAGAATGAACCCTTTCACTACCACACTACAGAAGGTTAACCTTTCACTACCACACTACGTAAGGGATAATGTATAGCTACGAGGTCATTGTCGCAAAATAATTGACCGACACGTAGTTTAAAATACAGAGCCGCCTCGGCGAGGTGTTTTAAACGTCAGTGAAGGTCAATTATTTTGCGATGATGACCGAGTAAAGCTATACATTATCCCGCTTATTACATGGCTAACTTACTAACAATATACCTAATTCATTTGACAAATCGCAGTTGTTCTGTGGCTCTGTCAGCCCAAATAAAGTGATTATTATTATCGCGGGCAGCCCGGCAGGTGTGTCTGATTGGCTGCACTGAAACAGTGTTTGTCAGTGGGCTTGATTGCGAACAGCTGCGCACAGCGGTCATTATTGTCCCACAGCGGTCATTATTGTCTGATAACTAACTGACCTCTGACGCGCGCTATTGACCAATCACAAGCAAGCATTTCGTCTGTAGTGTGGTAGTGAAAGGGTTAACCTTCTGTGGTGTGGTAATGAAAGGTCTAACCCTTTGTTGCGTGGCAGTAAAAGGGTTAACCTTCTGTATTGTCGCAGTGAAAGGGTTAACCCTTTGGTAGTGTGGTAGTGAAATGGTTAATGTTTCAGAGTAAACCACCAGCGCTGTTTCATAATGTTGGAGTGCGTGACTACTTTCCACTTAAAAAAAACATGTCCTCAAATATCTTTGCTATCCAACAACAGCACAACAACAAGTTCTTTATAAAGAAAAAGAAAAAAAAAGTTGTCCTTCATCAATTTAAACCAGCCGCGTTTAGATCAAGCCTGTAGTCGCCTTGTTACCGAACTCCTAATGATGCGAGGGAAAGAAAACGGCAGATTTTCTATTAACCCTTTCACTGCCACACGACAGAAGGTTAACCCTTTACTATCACACAACCAACGGCGATGCTCCATCATTAGCATCATTAGCTCCGCGGATTGTCACAGTGAAAGGGTTAACCGGCTGCCGTGTGGCAGTGAAAGGGTTAATGAGCTTTTCACACCAGGAGAGTTGTGCTCTGTGCCGTGTCCCGGTCCTCCATTGACCACAAGCCTGCTCATCTGTTTTGAAAGCTCCTTGAGGAGTTTCTACCCTGACGTGATCATTCACACAGAGGCGCACAGGTCAAGTAGCCTACGTTGTACCAAATCTTGACAGAACAGAAGTAATGTAATACAATACATTGTATATTACTATTGCATGTTACTGTTACATTTGCACTCTGGTTGGATGCCAAACTTATTTTCGTTGTACTGTATAATGACAATAAATCTGAATCTAATCTAATCTAATCTCATCTAATGTAATGAGTGACATAACAAATGACTAGTCCCAGAGAGTAATAGGTAAAGTAATAATATAACTTTTGAAATAAGTAACGACTAACAAGGAATATAGAACTTTTTTTGAGTAACACACCCAACTCTGATCATACTACAGACTAGAATGGGAACACAAGTGCCGGCCTTTCTTTCTCCCGAGAGAGTTGACGTCGATCATCTTGATCGGAGTGTACATCCCACCACAAGCAAACACAGGCGATGCGCTCTCGAAGCTTCATGACAAGGTAAGTGGAATCCAGGCAGCGAATATTGACGCTGCTATTGTGGTTGTGGGTGATTTCAATAGCGCCAATCTGAGAAGAGTATTGCCAGACTTCTACCAGCATGTGACTTGTAACACCAGAGGCGTTAATATTTTAGACCATTGTTACTCGCAATTTGTGTGGCTAGGTGAGGAGGACCTTCAAGAAAGTGAATATCAGGAAGGCAGCAGGACCGGACGGTATCCCCGGCCGCATCCTAAAAGTCTGTGCCGACCAACTGGCCCCGGTATTCACTGACATATTTAACCTGTCCTTGGAACAGGCTGTCATCCCCACCTGTCTGAAGAAGTCCACTATTATCCCTGTACCCAAAAAATCCAAGCCTGCTTGCCTCAACGACTACCGCCCTGTAGCTCTCACCTCCATAGCCATGAAGTGCTTTGAGAAGCTAGTGAAGGGCTACATCTGCTCCTCCCTCCCCATCAACCTGGACCCCCTGCAATTTGCATACCGCCCCAACAGGTCCACGGAGGACGCCATAGCCCATGTGCTGCACACAGCAGCATCACACCTGGACAAGAGGCAGGGGAACTATGTGAGAATGCTGTTCATCGACTACAGCTCAGCATTCAATACCATAGTCCCCTCCAAACTCATAGCCAAGCTTAGGGACCTGGGCTTGAACTATGACCTCTGCCAGTGGGTCTTAGAGCAGGCAACTGCACCTCCTCATCCATCACTCTCAACATAGGGGCCCCCCAGGGCTGTGTCCTGAGTCCCCTCCTCTACTCCCTGTACACACATGACTGTGTGGCACAGCGGAACAACAACACAATCATCAAATTTGCTGACGACACAGTAGTGGTGGGCCTGATCTCTGCAAATGACGAGAGGGCCTACGTGGAGGAGGTCAAGGTTCTAGCGGGATGGTGCCAAGAGAACAGCCTCTCCCTGAACGTCAGCAAAACAAAGGAGATGATTGTGGACTTTAGGAGGTCGGGGGTCAGGGACTACAGCCCCCTCAGCATCGATGGGGCACCGGTTGATAGAGTGAACAGTTTTAAGTACCTCGGAGTCCACATATCCGAGGACTTGACATGGACCTCACACATTGACAGTGTTGTGAAGAAGGCACGGCAACACCTCTACTTCCTCAGATGCCTAAGGAAGTTCCAAGTCAGTCAGAAGATCCTTAAGAACTTCTACTCATGCACAATAGAGAGCATACTGACTGGCAATATCACCTCCTGGTTTGGGAATAGCACTGCACAAGACCGTAGCAGACTACAGAGAGTGGCCCGCTCAGCCGAATGCACAATTGGAGGGGGGCTTCCCACTCTCCAGGGCATTTACAACAAGTGGTGCATGGGCAAGGCTAGGAGAATTATCAAAGACTAGAGCCACCCAAACAACTGCCTCTTTGAACTGCTGCGGTCAGGCAAGCGATACAGGAGTCTCATGGCAAGCACACAAAGACTCAGAAGAAGCTTCTATCCCCAGGCCATCAGGATGCTCAACGAACAATAACACTATGTAACAACCATCAAATGCACTCACAGCACACACATCCACATGCACACACTCACTTTAAACATACAACTCACTGCAGCACCCACTTTAACCACTTTAGTACACCTAAGCACACTTTATATTTATCGGTAAAAAATGTGCACTACAACCCATACCTCATTACACCTTACTGTAAATTATATTGTACCTAAATTGTACCTCATCCCACTTCTGCTTTGCACTGTATAGTATATTGTATGGTAACTCAGTTACTTCTACTCTACATAGAGCATTGTATATATGTATATACTGAAAATGTTTGTCTACGTACTTGACTTCTATTTTATACTTGCTATACTTATTTTATTATCTATTTTTGCCTAGCACAGTCTCTGGAGCGAAACAGAAAGGAGCATTTTGTATAAAAGTATTCTGTACTTCTATGACAACTAATAAAGAAACTTGAACTTGAACACTGCCAACAAAACATTTTTGATCGCAATGACCGAACTGTCAATGATCCAGAAATGCTGAACCGTTGACGACGCCAAAAATAATACGGATTGCATCCACGATTCAGAGCATTTCAGTTTGTGAAGTAGATGGAGGGGGATGTTAGCACACATATGGAATTATATAAGACATATATTGAACTGTTTCTTGAAGGGTATTTCCCCCCTGATCAGTGTTCAAAGGATTTAAATCCCTGCAGCTCCACGAGACACTGGAGTACTGGAGAATACAAACAAGTATGGCGCGGTCAACACTAGTCGCCGGCGGGTTAGCTCAGCAGCGATTGTGCATACTTTTTGTTATTGTGTTTATTTTTAGTACTTTTTTTATAGAAACAACACTGGCATCGACGACATACGATCGCCAGTCACAGATTGAGTTAAACTCCGGCCTGAAAGAAGGGTTTAACAACACTTTTTGCTAAGGCTGGCCACCGGAGATTCGGCGCGACAACAACAAAGACAATGGCCGTGCGACCAAAAGAGAGGATGCAGAAGTGGAATAAAGAAGAGACTGAAAGGTTCTCCTTACCGGCCAGGTATCCCTTCAATCCTGCTGGCAAACGTCCGGAGCATGGAGAATAAAATGGACGATCTGCGCACAAGGGTCCGTTTTGACCGGGACGTGAGGGATTGCAATATTATGTGCTTTACGGAGACATGGCTCAAAGCATCAACTCCGGACCACATAATATCTCCGTCCGAGTCCTTCTCAGTCTTTCGAGCAGATCGTACAGAAGAGTCCGGCAAGAGCGTTGGAGGAGGACTACTTCTTCTGACCAACAACAACTGGGTCAATCCGAAGGAGGTAAAGATTCTGTCCCGTTCATGCTCACCGGACCTAAAGCATTTGTCGGTTCAATGTCGCCCGTTTCACCTCCCCAGAGAATTCACCGCCATTATCATGACGGCGGTGTATATTCCTCCACAAGCCAACACCGCCAGGGCACTGGCGGATCTACAAGGACACCTAACCAAACAACAGATTAAACATCCAGACGCAGCCATGATAGTAGCTGGCGACTTCAATCAAGCGAACCTGAAGAAAGTGATGCCACACTTTTTTCAGCACATCGCTTGCTCCACAAGAGGAGGAAATATGCTCGACCACTGTTACACCACATGCAAAGCCGGTTACAGGGCAGTACCGGCCCCTCCTTTAGCTGGAGAATCCAGTACATCTGACCACGACGCCATTTTACTTATTCCTGCCTACAGGCAGAGATCACGGGACGCCGCTGTGTCACGTGAGGTAAAACAGTGGTCCGACCAATCAGAGGCCATGCTACAGGATGCACTCGAGGATGTCGACTGGGAAATGTTCCAGGGAAGCGCCAGTGACGTCAGCGAGTTCACTGAGGTGGTTGTTAGTTTTATAACAACACTTGCTGATAGTATTGTCCCCACGAAAAAAGTGAGGGTATTCCCGAACCAGAAACCGTGGGTTGACAGTACTATCCGAGCAGCTCTGAAAACGTGCACCACTGCTTATAACCTGGGCAGAGCAACAGGAAACATGGAGGAGTATAAGGCGACAATCTATACTCTGCGCAAGGCTGTTAAACTTGTTAAGAGGACGTATGCTGATAAGATGGAGGCACAAATGGCCCAGAACGACACAAGAGGCTTATGGCGAGGACTGCGGACGATAACTGACTACAAAGTCAACGTCCCCTCAATGGAGAATGCCGACGCCTCTCTCGCGGACCAGCTCAACTCCTTTTATGCTTGGTTTGGCGCAGACAGTAGCGACGCTAGCTCACCGGCTAGCGACGTCACTGACGCGCCGCTGTCGTGTAGGAGGGGGGGGGCATCTGCGGGGGGGGCGGGGGCACTCTCTCATTGACGGAACACAGTGTGAGAAGAACATTTATGCGGGTGAACACCAGAAAGGCAGCTGGCCCAGATGGGATAACAGGACATATACTTAAGTCCTGTGCTAACCAGCTAGCCCGTGTTCACCACCATATTTAATCTATCCCTGGCATAGTCCGTGGTCCCTGCCTGTTTCAAGGTGTCTACTATAATACCGGTACCAAAGAAACCCTCCCCAACAGGTCTTACACACGTTAATGTCCCCATGGGCCGGACACGTCTTCTTTAAACAAGTCAAGAAGAAACATAACTGTTGTGAAGGATCAGATTAAACCGAATATATATATTTATTTATGGATATATATTTAATAGTATTTGTATATCGTTTGATATCCCCTGTATATTCCTTGTACAATATGCACTGAATATCCCTTTAGTCTACTAACAGCCCATAATAGTTTCATTCTACCATTGGACGAGAACCTGGCGCCAGCAGCCATGCCCCTTGGTTCAAGTTCAATCGTGCCGACCAACATGACGTGGCAAGCCCGGTTCCGCGTAGGAATACGTCTGGCGAAATACGAATGGTACTATTTGTTCACAGCACATATATATATGGCGCAAGTAAAGTAGAATTTTCTTTTAGTCCATTAGTCCTTTACCCTCCAACCTAGTAACAGACGCGAAGCCTCACCCACGACGCACGTGTGGTGCAGTAAGGCCTACTTGGCCTCAGAATAGGCATTGAGACATCGTGTGGATTGATAGTTGAATTGTCATAGTTTGGCACTATACCGTCGAGTTGGACGTATTTCTATTAAGTTAATAATAGTCTATTATGTATGGTGCATCGTTCGGTTAGAGTTATAAAGTGAGCAGTACCCCCATCGTTCCTGACGTTATCTGGAGTCTTAACCAGGCTGGGCAGACCACGTGTGGTGCTTGCATCCGAGGAGCTCCGGGCCAGGACGAGTGGACCTGTACATTGGATTACTTTACCCGGACGACGGCGAGCCTTCCACGGCTTGGATTATCTACATGCTTTGGGTGCTTTGATTATTCCATGGATAACGGCCAACACTGCTGAGTGTTGGAACTACCCCCCGGAGAGGAGTCCAGGTGAGACGGCGCTCTACCCCGAGTGAGGTCGCCTCACGTCTCTTCATCTGTGGACCGGCAGCTACCGTCCACCAGAGGGTCCAGCTGTATTCATCTGTGGACCGAGGTTCTGTGGGCACCGTGTTCAGGACTCTGAATTCTCCCAAGAAATCGTCGGCCAGATGGGATACCGCCAGCGGCTCTTCTAACCCCCCCCCCCCTACTGTCTTACAACCAGCGGGACCCCCCCTTAGTGTATCCAGCTATAATCATTTAAGTACCATCGCTATAGTTCCCTAAAGAACCAGGTTGTATATTTGCTCCCTGCGTAACCAGAGATTGGACATTCAATGTTGATTTACCTACGAATACTCATTTGCCTTACAAGTGCATTTCAAATCATAAATGTCATTAAGTGAACGTTGTATATACCCTTTGCTATATAAAATATTCGATTTATACATTTGTGTGGACTTCGTTTCATCAGGTGGGAAAGTGTTCATCATATCTATATCATGTACTGGATGGCCAGAAGTTAAAGTACAAGTGGTAGTGGTTTAATAATACCATACTTATCAATACAGTCAGGGAATTGTACCCCTCAGTTACAATTGGTCCTTCGAGCCGGAGGGTAACTAGTGTAATATTAATATAGTGTTATTAATATTGAAATGGCCTATGATGAACACTCCACGAAACGGTCCTCCTAACGTAGAACGCCCGCAGCGCAGACGACAGCCACCTCAGTACTTAGAGGATTACGCTGTCAGTCAACTACCTAGCCTTCGACAAACGGTAAACGCGGTAAAAGTAGAAAGTAAAATTATGTCTGACCTTAACGACCAGGTTTCCCCGACCACAGAGGCCCTAGTGGGTTCTAATGTAACTGACCAAGCTCACGGTGGGGACCAGGAGGGAGCTGACATGCCTTTACCCCCCGCCAATACCGAAGAAGTAGTCCCCGACCAGCCCCGGGAGGAAGACAACCCTACAGAGAGAGAACTCTGCACGGAAGAAGAGGAGGAGAGCGCCGAGGAAATAGAGCTCCAGGACTCCCCCACGAGCGGCTCACCCAGGAGCGGCTCACCTCTACAACCGTCTTCCCCCAGCGAAGCGGAGAGGATGCTACAACAGGCGTTCCTCGTCAGCCTGACAGCCTCTACCGAACGCGATCGACTTCAGGGTGAACGCGATCGACTTCAGGGCGAACGCGATCGACTCCAAGCACAGCAACGGAGCGAAGAAGAGCGCATACGCCTGGAGATGAGACGCCTTCAGACGGAAGAGAATATGGCAAGCGCGCCGCTGCCGGTGCCCAAAGAGAAGCAGATCTCACCAAGCGCGAAGTCGAGCGCGACAAGTTACAAGCGCAGCTAATGGAGCAGCTGATCCTCAAGGCAACACCCTCTCCCTCCGCCAGGGGTTCAAGGAACTCGTCGAGACAACAGTCAAGGGCAGCGTCTCCTAACCGAGCAAGCGACCCTGAACTTGACCAACAGACCAAGCCTATACCCCCCGCAGACCCCCTTCCCAGACCGGTCCAAGCGAGACCCAGCTACAAGGAAGGAGCGGCATACACTGCGGAGAAGCTAAATAAACGACTACAGGATCTGGAGGACCTGATAGAAGAAGAAGAGGGAGAGGAGGAGAACCAAGCCCGACGACAGCACAGTACTCCACTGGACCAGGAGGTCCAGTACAGCCCAGGATATACCCCCGCGGCGCTGCGCTACAGACCCCCGACTCTATTCACGGGTGAGCACGACACACGACCAGCCCCGAGGAATAGCACCTGGACCAGCGGGCCATGGTACCCTGTCGGTACCAGCCCACAGAGAGGCGCAAGAGGAGACTCGCCTAGGAGGTCTCTCCCCCAACGCTCGCCGATGTATCAGCCATCCACGGCGTCATACATTGCCACGCCGACGTTTCCAGACTTCACCTATGAGAATCGAGCACAGTACACGGAGCTCCGGATGTGCTTAGAGACAATGATGGTGGACGTCGTTGATGAACGTCACAAGTATGCAATATTACTGAAGCACCTGAAAGTACCGCGAGCGCACAATATAGCGCTAGCCTATGCCACCTCTACGACCCCATACACCGCGGCCCTAGCAGCGCTGGACCAGAGATATGGACGTATATGGGATTACGTAATCCAAGAGATAAGGCATATTGATCGCCTACCCCCAGCAACAGACAATCGCTCATTAGACGACCTGTCAATCAAAGTGCAGTCCCTGGTAGGGATGCTGGGAGCGCAACGGGAAAAGGGCATGCATGAGCTATACGCCAACTCTAACGTCGAGAGGATTCTAGAGAAGCTGCCACCCGCAAGACAAGAGCGTTTTAGGCGGCAGAGAGACCACCGTGATCCTAACGGTCCCGAACCATCCCTCCTTGATCTAGCCGACTTCCTGGCGAGAGAAGTCAGCAGCTTACGACTGGATACGTTCGTGCGGAGCACGCCAAGCTCCAGAGAGGGACCCAGGAGAATAAACGATGGAAGAAGATCGGTGACTGTCATGCACCAATCAGAGTCAGTACAGAGCAGTAAGAGCCACAGTACCCCCTCGAGAAAAGAGAAGTGGAAGATGGTGTGCCCCTACTGTGAGAAAGAACACTGGCTGTCACAATGTGACCTGTTCACAAAGATGAATGCAGAAGAAGTGAGTCAATGGATAAAGTCCAACAGGCGCTGTTACCGATGTGCGCGCAGTCACATGGCAGCCGAATGCCGCCTAAAGAAAAGGTGCAGTCGGTGTGACGGAGCCCATCTAGATATACTACACGACAGTAACAGAAGAAGGCCTGCACCTGCACCATCGAGCGGCACCAGGGCAAGTGTCATGTACATTGACCCCGCCAGCAGCAGCGGCGCCCAAGTGCTATTAAAGGTAGTCCGTGTGACATTGAGCTACCAAGATAAAGTCATGGACACTTACGCCGTCCTTGATGACGGGTCAGAGAAGACCCTTCTGCTCGCGTCCGCTGCGGCCCAGCTGGGACTGCGGGGGAGCGAGAACCAAATGACGATTCGGACAATAAGAAGAGATTTAAAGACGATAAAGGGCGAGAATGTCTCCTTCACTATCGCAGCAAGCGGGCAGCCAGAGCGACGGTATAGGATTACAAATGCTTTCACCAGCCAAGAAATAGGACTATCGCAATACACCTACCCCATCGCCAAGCTGATGGATAAATATGTGCACCTGCGTCAACTACCTATCCCGCTCATAGACGGCGCCACCCCGACCCTGCTGATAGGCTCCGACCATGCAGAACTCATAGTCCCGATTGACGGGGTCCATACAGGACCCCGAGGCTGTCCTGCAGCAGTCGAGACCCGCCTAGGGTGGACACTACAAGGCCCCCTCGCTAAATCTCTCAACCGAACAGCAGCCACTAGCTGCCTCCACTCCAGAACGACAGAAGAAGACACCACTCTCCTGCAGCATGTCGAGAGGCTATGGACACTAGAGACAATGCCCTTTAAGAACGAAAAGAAAGATATTCGTTCTAAAGAAGACATTTACGCCATCAACCTACTCGAGCAAGGGACAAAGAGAGTCACAGTCGGCGGAGTGATGAGATACGCAACTCCACTCCTGAGGCGAGAGGGAATGCCCACCTTTCACGCAAAGAAAGACGCCACGGAGCGCTATCTATTGAACACAGAGCGGCGCCTAGCCAAAGACCCCGCTCAAGAGAGTGTGTACCGCGCTGAGATTGAGAAGCTAATCACAGCGGGACACGTGACAAAGATTGACATTAAAGAGGCCGATCAGACGACCGAATCATGGTACGTGCCGCACCACAAGGTCCACCACAACGGCAAGGATCGCATTGTGTTTAACTGCAGCTACCAGATCGGATCCCAAAATCTGAATAAGAGCTCTTGCCCGGCCCCACACTCGGCCCCTCTCTACTAGGCGTGCTACTACGCTTCCGCCAGGACAAGGTGGCTATCAGCGGGGATATCAAAGGGATGTTCCTGCAGGTGAGACTAGTGGAGGAGGACAAGCCCCTGCTGCGGTTCCTATGGAGAGAGAGGGTCGGAGATGAGAACCCAACCATCTACCAGTGGGAAGTACTCCCCTTCGGAACCACATGCAGCCCGTGCTGTGCTACATTTGCACTACAGAAACACGTCGCAGAGGACCCAGCAGCAGATGAAGAGGTCCGACACAGTGTGAAGAACAGTTTCTACGTGGACAACTGTTTACAAAGCGTTTCGACTCAAGAAGAAGCCGAGGCTCTCCTAATCAAGCTACGCGCCTCCCTGATCAAAGGCGGCTTTGATCTCAGGCAGTGGGCCAGCAGTGACCCGCACGTATTGCGCAGCCTCTCCCCCGCGGACAAGGCTGCCAGCAGCGAGACCTGGATGGCGACCATCCCAGGAGAAGCCCAAGAAATGACACTAGGACTAGTCTGGCGCTTCAAAACAGACTCGCTCCACTATAGACACAAACCCCTGACTCCAGAGCAGGGAAGGTCGACGGCGACACCGACCACCAGACGGAGTGTGTACAGAACACTCGCCAGACAATATGACCCGTTGGGATGTATTCTACCTTACACCACCAGGGCGAAGATGATTGTACGAGCACTATGGGACAAGGACCAGGGCTGGGACGACCCAATACCTGCACACCTTGCCTCCACATGGAGAGAGTGGGAGACGGAACTCCGCTCACTCCCAGGCGTCAATATACGCCGCAGCTACTTCCCACCCACGGTGAGGCCAGAGACATGCAAGATGGATCTACACGTCTTCAGCGGCGCCTCCGAAGTAGCCTATGGATCGGTGGCCTACTTGCGTGCCCAAGAGAAGGGAGGAGAGATACACACCGCTTTCATCCTGGCTCGCTCGAGAATAGCCCCACGAAAGCAACAATCTATCCCGCGTCTAGAGCTCTGCGCAGCCCTAGCAGGAGCGCATCTAGCCACGTTAATCCAACGTGAACTCACCATTCCGGTGCACAGAAGAATCTTGTGGTCAGATTCCACGACAGTACTCACATGGATCAAGTCTGATTCATGCAGATACAAAGTCTTCGTGGGAGTCAGAGTCACCGAGATTCAAGAGTTAACAGAAGCAGCGAGCTGGCGGTATGTGGACACCAAACACAACCCAGCTGACGTCATCACCCAGGGAATGTCCCTGGATGACCTCACCCGTCGCAACATCTACAGTGACGGACCAGAATTCCTCAAGCTCCCGGAAGAAGAGTGGCCTACGCCCACCCCACGGGAAGCAAGTAAAGAGGAGGCTGAGAACAAGAAACCTATGTTCTGTGGACTGAGCACAGTCGCCTCCACAGACCCCAACATAGATGACTGCATTACCCTACAGAGTGCGCAGCTAAAGACATTCCTGTGGCACCACCCAGAGATTCAGTCTACCACTGACATTTCAGCAGCTGACTACGAAGAAGCAGAACTTCTTCTACTACAACGAGCCCAGAGAGACTCGTTCCCTGATGAGCTAGACTGTCTACAGGGAGGAAAGCCCGTCCCATCAGACAGCAGACTGCTCCACCTGGCACCCGAGAGTGACGCCCATAATCTCATCAGAGTGGGTGGTCGCCTGCGGAGAGCCCCCGATCTACCGGATGACGTTAAGTACCCGATAGTCTTGAACAGCCGACACAAGGTCACAGAGCTGATCATAAAGAAATACGACGAGGATGTACACCACGCAGGAGCAGAGAGAGTCTTCGCGGAGATCAGACGTCGCTATTGGATACTTCAAGGAAGAGAAGCGGTGCGACGCTTCCAGCGAACCTGTCTAGACTGCCGAAAGTGGCGCGCGCAGCCCAGCATACCACGGATGGCTGACCTACCCCCCTGTCGCCTCCGACTCGGCGACAAGCCATTCCACTCCACAGGCATGGACTGTTTTGGCCCGTTGTATATAAAGAGAGGAAGAGGAACCGAGAAGCGGTGGGGTATTGTATTCAAATGCATGACCACCAGAGCGATCCATATCG
This sequence comes from Notolepis coatsorum, assembly GCF_963971535.1. Taxonomy (NCBI): domain Eukaryota; kingdom Metazoa; phylum Chordata; class Actinopteri; order Aulopiformes; family Paralepididae; genus Notolepis; species Notolepis coatsorum. The sequence continues at coordinate 79,349,150 of NC_140178.1, read as the reverse complement.
AACTCCTTCCGACCATGAGCACAGACTCATTCCTTATGGCCTTCCGAAGATTCACATCACGGAAAGGAAAACCGTCTACATTGTTGTCTGATCACGGGACAAACTTCAAAGGCGGAGAAAGAGAGCTGAGAGAGAGCTTCCAAGCTATGGGCCCAGAACTTAAGACCCACCTCGCTCCATCCCAGATTGACTTCCAGTTTAATCCCCCGAACGCACCCCACTTCGGTGGAACCTGGGAACGAGAAGTACGTTCTATAAAGACAGCCCTGTACGCCGTGCTTGGGGCCCAGACTGTGGCGGAAGAAGTCCTAATGACAGTCCTCACGGAGATCGAGGGAGTATTGAACTCCAAGCCCCTCGGCTACGTCTCCAGTGATGTAGCAGATGTCGACCCAGTCACCCCCAACACACTCTTAATGGGGCGGCTGGACCCCGCGCTACCCCAGACAATGTACAGGCCTGAAGAAGCGAACGGCCGAAGAATGTGGAGGTACAGTCAAGTGCTAGCTGACAAGTTTTGGAGCAGCTTCCTACTCCACTACCTACCGTCTCTACAGACCCGCCAGAAGTGGGTAAAAGAGAGAGACAATTTGACAGAAGGAACAGTCGTCATGATTATCGACCAGTCACTACCCAGAGCTATGTGGCCGGCTGGCCGCGTAAGCAAAGTGATCACCGGTGCCGATGGCAAGGTCCGAGCAGCTGAAGTGCTCGTCCAAGGGCGAACTTACACACGACCCGTGGCGAGGCTAATAGAACTGCCCAGACTCCCAGACACTATCGATGATGACCATGACCCCATGACTTTGTGAGTTGACTGACCCTTACAGCGGACCTTGAGTGGTAGACAGTGCGGTTAATCTGTCTCTGCTTAGCTAATTAGGTGGGACTAATTAGGGGGCGGCTGTTGTGAAGGATCAGATTAAACCGAATATATATATTTATTTATGGATATATATTTAATAGTATTTGTATATCATTTGATATCCCCTGTATATTCCTTGTACAATATGCACTGAATATCCCTTTAGTCTACTAACAGCCCATAATAGTTTCATTCTACCATTGGACGAGAACCTGGCGCCAGCAGCCATGCCCCTTGGTTCAAGTTCAATCGTGCCGACCAACATGTCGTGGCAAGCCCGGTTCCGCGTAGGAATACGTCTGGCGAAATACGAATGGTACTATTTGTTCACAGCGCATATATATATGGCGCAAGTAAAGTAGAATTTTCTTTTAGTCCATTAGTCCTTTACCCTCCAACCTAGTAACAGACGCGAAGCCTCACCCACGACGCACGTGTGGTGCAGTAAGGCCTACTTGGCCTCAGAATAGGCATTGAGACATCGTGTGGATTGATAGTTGAATTGTCATAGTTTGGCACTATACCGTCGAGTTGGACGTATTTCTATTAAGTTAATAATAGTCTATTATGTATGGTGCATCGTTCGGTTAGAGTTATAAAGTGAGCAGTACCCCCATCGTTCCTGACGTTATCTGGAGTCTTAACCAGGCTGGGCAGACCACGTGTGGTGCTTGCATCCGAGGAGCTCCGGGCCAGGACGAGTGGACCTGTACATTGGATTACTTTACCCGGACGACGGCGAGCCTTCCACGGCTTGGATTATCTACATGCTTTGGGTGCTTTGATTATTCCATGGATAACGGCCAACACTGCTGAGTGTTGGAACTACCCCCCGGAGAGGAGTCCAGGTGAGACGGCGCTCTACCCCGAGTGAGGTCGCCTCACGTCTCTTCATCTGTGGACCGGCAGCTACCGTCCACCAGAGGGTCCAGCTGTATTCATCTGTGGACCGAGGTTCTGTGGGCACCGTGTTCAGGACTCTGAATTCTCCCAAGAAATCGTCGGCCAGATGGGATACCGCCAGCGGCTCTTCTAACCCCCCCCCCCTACTGTCTTACAACCAGCGGGACCCCCCCTTAGTGTATCCAGCTATAATCATTTAAGTACCATCGCTATAGTTCCCTAAAGAACCAGGTTGTATATTTGCTCCCTGCGTAACCAGAGATTGGACATTCAATGTTGATTTACCTACGAATACTAATTTGCCTTACAAGTGCATTTCAAATCATAAATGTCATTAAGTGAACGTTGTATATACCCTTTGCTATATAAAATATTAGATTTATACATTTGTGTGGACTTCGTTTCATCAGGTGGGAAAGTGTTCATCATATCTATATCATGTACTGGATGGCCAGAAGTTAAAGTACAAGCGGTAGTGGTTTAATAATACCATACTTATCAATACAGTCAGGGAATTGTACCCCTCAGTTACAATAACAATAAGTCAAGAACAAAACAAGAACACCATAAGGTCCAACAAATTTAAAATAAATGCAAATAAATGAATGAATTCAACAAATTAATTATGATACACCACAATGTGCCCTTTCTATCTATTCTAAATCTATGGCCTCGCGATTCCACGGCTGCGCAGTGCAGACAATATATATATATATAATATACATACGAGGGGGAGGAGACTACATTGGGAGGGGGCGGGCCGGGGGGAAGGGGGCGGGGCGAAATATCCAGTTTTTTCAAATCCCAATGTTGACAGCTATGCACCAGACTGGTGGACAAGCTGATCGAGCTGGGTCTGAGCCCCGCTCTGAGCGCCTGGATACTGGACTTTCTGAGTGAAAGGCCTCAGGCGGTCAGGGTGGGGGTCAGACCTCCAACACCATCACCCTTAGTATCGGGTCCCCCCAGGGCTGTGTTCTGAGCCCCCTGCTGTATTCACTATACACACTAGGGCTGGGCGATATGGCCTAAATATGATATCACGATATTTTCTGACCTTTCGGCGATACACGATACACATCACGATGTTTTTCTTTTTTACCCCAAACAATTCATTATGAGGCTTACCAAGACAGTATTTGATTTTGCAAGCTAACATTAAAGACAAAATAAAATACCCATGCATTTAGCATTTTTATATTATATATTAGATTTAGATTATTAGATTATATATTGCATATATTTAGCAATGAGATATTATATGATTTAGATATGAAATATGATGAATGGAAAATGGGGGACCCTGATGTAAACAAGACTAAAGTCTTTCTCTGGTCTGCATCCCCTTAACAATTGTATGTATTGAGCTGCACTGTACCCATTCTGCAATATGTTAATAAAGTTTTAAATCAATCAATCAATAGCATTTTAGCATTTTTATGAAACTACTGTATATATGTATGTCTCTAAATGTTTTGATGAATTGAAAATGGAGGACCCTTATGTAAAAAAGTCGAAAGTCTTTTTGTGGTCTTCATCCTCCTGTACTGTATTATACCCATTCTGCAATCCTTTTACAAAGTCTTCACTCATTCATTCTGACGGAAACATAATAATTTTGATTGACAGTCGAGTCTGCCAATTACGTCACAGCGCTTGCACCCGCCCTGCTGTTCTTAGCACCAATCGGCAAGCGCTACTAGTTTTTGACTTCCTGAATGTCCTGTGTGCTGAACAACGTCAACAAAGCTACTAACGTTAGCTCCCCGCGGCCGTCGAGTAGGAGACCAGTGCTCCACAGGATGACTAAATGAGGCATAATGATTTTACTACAACGAATGTTATAATAAAAGCCTTTCCATACATCTGTCTGATTGAAAACTTTATTAACAGACCGCGGAATGGGCATATCTCAGCACGGGCTGAGATATGAACGAGTAACGTGTGGACAGATTGACGCGACACAATCCTCTTGGGCAAAACATCACGATATCCACGATACGTTGAAAAAGTGTATCGTTAATGAACTGTACCCGATATTTATATAATATCGTCATATCGCCCAGCCCTAATACACACATGACTGTGTGGCCAAGTTCAGCTCCAACTCCATAGTGAAGTTTGCGGACGACACAGTGGTGGTGGGGCTGATCTCTGACAACGACGAGAAGGCCTACCGGGAGGAGGTTGAGGTACTGGAACGCTGGTGCCAGGACAACAGCCTGCTCCTGAACATTGGTAAAACCAAGGAGCTGATCGTGGCCGCCTGCGAACACCAGCAACTAGGACAGAGAGACTTCGGCTCAGCTTCTTCCCCCAGGCCATCAGAATCTTGAACACTTAACTCTCCACACACAAGCACACATGAGCACACACACAACACACACACTGTATACGCTCACACACTAAGCAGTCACTTTAGCATGAACACACACACACACACACACACATGCTGCACACGCCCACACTCAACGGACACTTACACAATGGAAAAGGTCACTTTAAAAAAATTATAAGAACGGGAGAGGTTCTTGTATAGTAAACAGAAGGATATAGCAAGCTAGCATAAGGACACATAGTATAACGATGTAGATAACCTAGTTATATTAGTATTGGCTGAGCGTCCCGCTCTGAGCCTTACGAGATACTCTGTGATACATATTGTATCTCCCACGAATAAAAAACACATGCACCCCACCTGTATGGGGCCCCGCCCCTAATGGTGGCCACCACCCATATAACCATGACTCTGGTCATGAAACACCCTTCCTCGCCAAAAACCCGTCCCAGGAAAAGATCCCTCAAGAGGGAACTCAGGGCGCGCAGAGCGGGACGCTCAGCCAATACTAATATAACTAGGTTATCTACATAACCTTTCGTTATATTTCATATTTGCATCGCGTCCCGCTCTGAGCCTTACGAGATAATGGGGAAGAGCGGGCGCGAGACCCGACAGATGTACCCCCTGAGGACCCGTAAGCCCACATCAAGGGGTGCGGGGAGCCCTGTCACCCCATCCTTCCTAATGAAGGGGGGGCGCAGTCAACTCCACCTGAATGCGAACAAGAGAGAGCTAGAACCCCTTGAACACACCGTACAGGCGGAACCACGTGTGACCCAACACACTGTGGCCCATACCCACACACTCCTGCTACCCGACCAAAGGACGGGAAGCAGGAAAGGCCACAGACCCCAGAACCGCCTGGGAGACAGAACCCCCGGTCATGTCCATGAGGTAAAACCTTACAAAGGAGCCCGGGGAGGACCATGAAGCTGCAGCACAGATGGCCTCCACCGAGGCCCCACCTAGGAGAGCGGCAGAGGCAGCCACCCCACGAGTGGAGTGCGCCCTGACGCCCCCAGGGGGATCCTGCCCAGCCAGCGTGTAGCAGAGGGCAACACCCTCGCACAACCAATGGGACAGGCGCTGCTCCGACAGTGCCTTACCAGCACGAGCCCCACCGTAACAGACAAAAAGCTGGTCGGTAACCCTGAAATCCTGAGTACGGCTGAGGTAAATCCCCAAGCATGGACTGGACATGACAGGTGAAGGCCCGCATCTAACTCACTAGTGTGAGGAGGAGGACGAAACGCCTGAACCACAATATCCCGGGAGCGGAAGGAACTCCGGATATTCTTAGGCACGAAAGCAGGATCAGGTCGCAGAGTGACACCGCAATCGGTCCGAAAAGACAGGCACTCTGGACGTACCGAGAGAGCACAGAGCTCACCTACGCGTTTAGCGGAAGTGACAGCCAGAAGGAACGCGGTCCTGAAGGACAGCTGTCCCAACGGCGCCCGTTCGAGCGGCTCAAACGGGGCCAAGGACAACCGACCGAGGACCAATTGAAGATCCCAAGTCGGAGCCAAGGAGCGTTGCACCGGCTTAACGCGTCGAGCGCCAAGCAGGAAACGCTTCACAAGAGGGTGGCTGAACAAGACATCCCCTCAAACCCCTCATGATAGGAGGATATAGCTGCTGCATATACCCTCACCGTCGAAGCCGACAGTCTATCAAGGAGAGACTGGAGGTAACTAAGGACAGCATCCAGGGGGCAGGAGACTGAGTCCCGGCCCCCCACCTTACACCACACTTGGAACATACGTCATCTGCCCGCGTAAGCGCGACAGTGGAGGGAGCATGCGCATTCCAGATGGTAACACCATCAGGATCAAGAACCTCAAGTTCAAGTCAAGTTCTTCAAGTTCTTTAATAGTTGTCATACAGAAGTACAGAATACTTTCATACAAAATGCTTCTTACTGTTACGCTCCAGAGACTGTGCTAGACAAGATAGTATCAAATAACATAATAACATAATATAGCATGAATTTAGAAGAAGAAAATGAGGTCACAGTTGTTCGGTATAGACATATGTACAATGTTCTGAGTTACCATATAATATACAATACACAATACTATGCAGTGTACTAATGTACAGTACTATCTAGTGCAAAGCAGAAATGGGATGAGGTACAATTTTAGGTACAATTTACAGTAAGGTGTACGAGTTGCGCCCCTCAATGTACCCGTCCCAACAACTGACCTAACAGATGTATGGGGAAGAATCCCTGGCGGCACGGCATCGGTCCCAGACCCGCCTGGCCATGTCCAGACGCAATCCTCACCCGTCAGGATGAGGGCCGCCCCGCGACAGTACACCTGCACCCACATTCTCCCTGCCGGGGATGTGGGGAGCCCTCAGGCCGCGCAGATGGAGGACGCCCATAGCCAGCCGCCCGCCGCCTGGTGCAGACAGGGGGAGCGTACTCCTCCCTGTCTGTCGATACACGACACTGACGTCGTAACGTCCGTCCTGATCAACACCATTTGTGGACCAGAAGGACCGCTTTCAACACCAACACATTGAACGTAGCGCAGACCGGGCAGCATGGTTTGCCAGCTGCCCCCTACTGCGTTGGCCCGACGCATCACCAGCGAGGGAGGCGTCGGTGAAAACGCGACGTGAGACAGCGCCGTAACCGTCCTAGGACGGAACCTCCCGAGCGTGTTGACAACACTCTCTGAAATGGATGCCCATAGCCCTCCAACCGTTGACTGGGAAGAGGAATACTCTACATCCAGTCTACAGCAACCCCAGGCTGGTAGAGACCTGCCTGGTATGAGACCTGACGATCCACCTTGACCGCGAAGGACCAGAACGTCATCAGGGCAGAACACTCCGTCACCCCGGACGACGCAAAAGGCCCCAGTGCGGCCTCCACGCACTTGGTGAAGATGCGGGGAGCCAGAGAAAACCGAACGGCAGCCTCTGGTACTCATACGCTAACCCTGCAAAGGAAGCGTAGGTAAGCCCTAGGATGGAAGATCGGGGATGCGCATACACATCCTACAGGTCTATGGAGGAGAACCAGACCCCCACCTGACAGTGTTCAACAGGTAGGAGACGATCCAAAAAATGCTGAACCTTCCCATGGGACAGGTCCAGCCTGGGTCTTACACCCCTCCCTCCCGACTTCTCGGGCTGAGAACACCGGGAGGAGAACGCCACGACGATGGCTTGCTTCGTCCACAGAGATTGGATCTCGTCGACCAGAGCTGTCCCTGCTGGAGACCCCGACAACAGGGTCTGTACCAAACCTGAAAACGCGTGGGGTTGTGTAAACACAAGTCCCCGCCTCACCGTTCTCTCCATCTACCTCGACATATGGTACTGCCGTAGTCATATGTGACGACACTCCCAACGCCGTCACGTGGCGCAGGTCCGCCAGGAACTGTAGATAGTTGGCCCGGTCCCCCCGCTGTGCGTAGACAACCCCGGAACCGTGCGAGGAGCGCGTTCCGTGTCGGAACACCTGACCCTGACAGTGACACACCCACGAGGCAATCGCACCCAAGGGGGAACCCCGACAGAAAGGGCCGATCTGATACGGGGGGCTTCCGATGAAAACCCCCCCCCCACTGAACACCCCTCCAGAACATGCTGAAGGAGTTGTTCTGCAGCCGGACATGCAAGGTGTAAGGCCCCCATGGGTTCCTACACACCGTAGCCCTGCAGTGATATTACTACCACCCCAAACCATGTGAGCTGCGACCACCTGCCAATATTTCAGGAGTGGGAGGCACCAACATGATACCTGGCCTGGCGAAGGCGAGGCCGGGGAAGCCCGCACTGTGTGCCTCAAAAGGTTTCGAGCCCCCCTGCTGACAACACTTAAGTTGACAGACGTAACACCAGGCTCAACCAACACAGTTCAAGGTGTGGGAGCCGCTTGACAGCACAACATTCTCACGGACAGACCCAGGCTCAGCCATCAACTGGGTGTCAGCCCCTGTCCCCATGAGAAGCGAAAAGTGGGGCCGCCCGCGCATCAACGAAGGCACGCGGCCCGCAGCCAAAGGAAACAATCAGAGCCCACTTCTCCCGCTGGTGTTGGGGAAGGGAGTGATCGGAGAGCGGGCTGCTCGCGGCAGGACGGTGACGGCTTGTTTGTTCAAGCCGAACCCATCCTACATGGCCGATCCCTCGGCCGCCAAGGCTGTCGGCCTTGTGGACACCTGTCGAATCAACGCCCAGGATACCTCTGGCGGGGGAAAAACATGGCCGCCTGTCGAGGGCCCCGTCATCGCCTCTGACGAGGCCGTGCTCTCTCTTCTTCTGGCTGCGCGGTGTGAGGCGGTGTAGGGCCTAGGACAATACCGCCCGCGCTCCAGCAGAAGACCAAAATCCCCTGCGGAGAGGGGAACCCTGAGCGGTTATAGCTTGCGGCTGGGTCAAAGCTAATAACGTCAACAACCTCGCGCGATGTGTCGACGTCGGCTGGCCCTCAAGGCCCCTCCACCAGACACCATTTCTTTAATAGAAAAAACACCAATTCGAACACAGTTCTAATCGTTGCCAATTCCATACCGTGGCGGTACAAGCCTTAACAGCCCACCAGCCACTCGCCAGGCCGACCCACCCATGGTGTCGGCCGGGCGGGGCATTGTTTCAATATATCAAAAACAAAGGACTGACGTTAACATGGAGCACCAGTGGTGATTGCAAACAGCACCCTCCACTGCGGTGTGCACCATGAAATGGTTAAATGAATAAAAGAGCTAAACCACAAAAACTGTAGAATGAGCAAACCCATACACACAAAGTTTAAGGGGAGACGGACCAGACCCGTCTCCATTCAAAATATTCACAACAGAACACCAGCCCTAGTTTAGCCCATTTACCAAAAAAGGTAAACAAAGCCCCCCCCCCGCACTACTCCCCCAGTATACCGATTGACCGTCAGTATGAATGGTTTGAGAGGAGAGAAAGCTGTAGCAAGACAGACCTTCTCATAGCAGAGTGACAAAACGAAACAATAGCCCCCTACACAGGGCCGCCCCAGGAGATGGGGGGCCTCGCGTCTAAAAACGCACAGGGCCTCACATTTCTCCCAGGCGGCCCTGCCCTTATACTACTGCAGCCTAACGCCAGGCAATGTGGGACCCAAGACAACAATTGCCTGTGCACAGACACGCAACATGTTTATCATGTCGGCTGGACCCATAGCCCCACTACCCGACGCCAACCCAGATGGGAACACCGTTCAACAAACCCCGCCGGAACACAAGGTAAAATACCTGGCTAGGAACCTAGCCACGACCTACCCCGTTGTCAACCCATTTACCCGAAAAAGGTAAATAGAACTCAAAAACCCCACAACAGCTACCGACTGACCTTCATTGATGAACCGGGCAAGAGGCGGGAGAGTGACAACATCTCACGGCGGAAACATTAAAACAGCATAGCAATTAGCAGTAGTAATAGCATGCGGCAGTAGCGATAGCATGTAGCATAGCTTCAGATGTTTTAGCAGCACGCCCAAGACAGCTTGGAAACCGTTCCCTGCAGAGAACGTTCACCAAACCATCCTGCCCCCGGCGCCAACACACAACATGGTTGTGTTAACAAAACAAACCAGCATTACTAACACTAATACCCATGCCTGAAGACACAGGGCCTACCTCAGTACAAGCTGGCCCGACAGCCAGTCTTGTACAGCTGAACCTCGATGTGCTGTCATCAAACGAGGAACATCAACACAGGCCCGTCGTGTCGCCGAAAACATGCATCGAAGATGCCAGGGGCCAGCAACCTCCGGTAAGCTTCCAACATTATTAATCTTCCTTAATCTTTTCATTCCGCTAGACTCGTATGGTGCACGCATCCAATACGCTGGGACGAAAACAGAGGAAGAGTGTTTCATGACCAGAGTCATGGTTATATGGGTGGTGGCCACCATTAGGGGCGGGGCCCCATACAGGTGGGGTGCATGTGTTTTTTATTCGTGGGAGATACAATATGTATCACAGAGTATCTCGTAAGGCTCAGAGCGGGACGCGATGCAAATACGAAATATAACTGTAGATTGTATAGTATAGCATGTATAGTAGTGTACATAAGACCCAGTGCCTCATCCGTAGCTAACTGTGTATGCACTATCGCAGGACCTTAGCATGTCCCACCATGCTCTTGTAAACTTTATGTACATATACCTGTTGTTATTATTATGACTTGTATTATTGCACATCGTATTATTGCACAAATGTCCTATTCCTGTCTATTACTTGTGTTGCACATCGCTGCGGGCATGACCCCCCGCATTTCACTGTATGCTTGTATGCCGTGACAAATAAAACTCTTGACTTGATAACAAGGGCTCATTGCATTGCTGACACTTTTCGAAAAACTAAACAACAAACACCACTGCATCAAATACTAATTAATACCCTACTGCTTGAGTGACACAGTGACTGAAACACACACACACACACACACACACACACACACACACACACACACACACACACACACACACACACACACACACACACACACACACACACACACACACACACACACACACACACACACACACACACACACACACACACACACACACACACACACACACACACACACACAGATGCACACTCACATACCCCCTTTTCCTCCAGGTGCATGTTGGGGGTCATCTGGTGTGTGTGTGTGTGTGTGTGTGTGTGTGTGTGTGTGTGTGTGTGTGTGTCTGTGTGTGTGTGTGTTATGCTAACCCAGTCTCTTCATGTTGGAGCCAGGCCCAAGCAGGAAGTCTCCCCCTGAGCCGTGACCAATCAACATCCGGAGGAACCACGCTTCTCACACTTCTACTGGCCCATCAAACAGTCAATCAGACTGCGTTTTTTCTCAACAAGGCTGAAATCAAAGTGGAAACAACAAACAGCACAGTGGGGGTATAGTAGCCAAAGTTAAGCTCCATGTGAGCTCAATGGATTTTGAAGATTATCTTTGAGTTTCTGCTCTGCAGAGCATTTCTGCTCTGCACTATATAGTATTGTATATTAGTACATTGCATAGTATATTGTATATTGTATGGTAACTCAGTTACTTCTATTCTGCATCGAACATTGTACATATGTCTATACTGAACACTGTGACCTCTATTTATACTTCTATTTTACATGCTATACTATTTTATTTCATACTTATCTTGTCTAACACAGTCTCTGGAGCGTAACAGTAAGAAGCATTTTGTATAAAAGTATTCTGTACTTCTGTATGACAACTATTAAAGAAACTTGAAACTTGAAACTTGAGTATATCGTCCCGTAGAGTCTTGGTGGCTGGCTATGGAAAAATGTCCTTATCCGATATCCAAACTCAAGCGAATAATTTTTTTTTATTCACAATTAATAAACAGACCTAGTTGCCAGCTGCCTTTCAGAGTTTAGTAGTGCATGGTGTTTCGTTTGCCCCAAAGCTCTCATAATAGTTTCTGGGTTTCTCAGATTGTAGAACTTCTTGTTTATTGAATAAATGATGGAAGAGGAGAGGAGAGGAGATTTGGCCCGATCCATAGTGTGCAAGTTGGCTATAATAAGGTAATTTATAGGCCTCATATTCAATAATAATATTTCAAATTGCATGTGTCCGGATGGCAGATTCAGTACTGTATCTACAAAACCTTCTGTTTAATCATCTTCCCTTTATTCGTTTGCTTAGATTTTTTGTACACGTGATCTCAAGAAGGTGCTGAACGAGCTCAGTGGCAGTTTCATTCATGTCTGGTAATTTTTAGCATGGTGTTATTAACTGTCAAAGATAAAAGGAAAAAAAAAAATAATAATAATAATATAATTGATATTCTCCTTTGGTTCATTACAATTTACTCAAGCCTAGTAACAGACACAATATCTCTGACACTGGGAATACATTATCTGAGATCCATAGATGTCCCTATATACCAAGAACATGCAAATGGGCCTTTTAGAAGTGGAGCAGTCTTCCATTTACTTACAGTAGGTATCTATTTTTAGGCGGATTTAAAAAAAAAATAGGGCTAGGGTTAAGACGTTAAGAGGTTCAGAGGTTAACACCATTTAAATTGCAACAGGGAAGAACAAATGTCCTCAAAATGTGGTCTCTATCATCCAGACAGACTGGTTAGTTGTTGTTGTTACACACACAACTAACAACTAACACACACACACACACACACACACACACACACACACACACACACACACACAAGCACACACACACGCACACACACACACACACATCATGCTCCGTGGATCCTGGATAAAACAAGGGATGGATCAAGGGCGGTTAGGTGGCCGAGCGGAGATTGCGTTCGTCACCAACCCCGGAGCTGTGAGCTGGATTCGCCTGTTCGAATCCAGCTCACAGCTCCGGGGTTGTCACCAGCTTGGCTGGCCGTCTGCACTAATACAATTGGCTGTATTAGAGGGTGGGAGAAGCTGGCGGGGTGGGTCCGGGTCGTTGTAAACAGCGACTCCTACAGTTCGGTCGGGGCGCCTGCTAAGCGCGGATAGGACTTGAGGGGGATAGTGTGGTCCTCCCACACGCTACGCCCTCTCGACGAGAATCCGCGCTGCCAGGTGAAAAGAAGCGGTGATTGGCTGGACGTGTGTCGGAGGAAGCACGTGGTAGCCTCCACTCTCCCAGATGATCTGACTGTGGGGGGTAAGTGTGCAGCGACCAGGAAGGGACTGGGGATTGGCATACGACTAACATTGGGATGGGAGAAAATCGGAGGAAAATGAAAAAAAAAAAAAAAAAAAAAAAAAAAAAAAACAAGGGATGTCAGATTGACCATAACAGTGTCTAGACATGCCGTCTTATCAGTTGAAATCTCTACAAAATAAAAGACTGACTTGTATGTAACTTGTATGTTTGAATCCTGTTAACTTTTTGTGTGTCTTGTGTGTGATGTATAGCAATTATAGCAGCATTGACATGCAACATCACACAAATGTAATCATTAATAGTTACACTATGAAATCATGTATTGGGAGCTCTCCACTGATTACCACCCCTAACACAAGCACTGATAATATGACAATAACTGTGGATGTGAGCTGTTGCTGATAATAACATTTAGCTAATATCAGCTGGTATAGCATTATGTAATATTGCTCTTGTTACATTATTTATGTCTGGCTCTGGCTTGGGTTTGTTTTCAATACCCACCATGACACGACATCAAATCATTCTGCATTGTTCATGTGCATACCCCCTCTGTGGTCCAAGTAGATGGAGTGCTTGTCCTGATAGAGGTGTACGCCAAGAGTCATAGTGCAGGGTCTTTTCTCCACTGCTCTTCACACAGCTCAGCACCCACACAGCTCAGCACCCACACAGCTCAGCACCCACACACTGCTCTCTGGTGAGTCCATCCCTAAAAATAAAAGTGTGTTTCCTAACTCCTGTAAAGGTACAAGGATAGAAGCTTTTTCTCAGACAGCAATGTGAGAGAGAGAGAGAGAGAGAGAGAGAGAGAGAGAGAGAGAGAGAGAGAGAGAGAGAGAGAGAGAGAGAGAGAGAGAGAGAGAGAGAGAGAGATTCTTTCCAACAGCTGCTTCAGACCTTTTCTCTCCCACATTCCCTCCATCCATCTGGCCCTCTCTGTCGTTCCATCTCTCTCTCTCTCTCTCTCTCCTCTCTCTCTCCTCTCTCTCTCCCTCTCTCTCCTCTCTCTCTCTCTCTCTCTCTCTCTCTCTCTCTCTCTCTCTCTCTCTATCTCTTAAAGGTTCAATAACAATGAAAACAGAGGGTATGTCTTCCCCCCTGGACTTTAATGGCTGTTAGACTCCTGTTGGACTTGACAATGACAGTCAGGTAACGAGGGGAAATAATCACAAGCAGGAGGTGTTTGGCTTGTATGTAAACTACATATGGTGCAGTAACGTTACTGTCAGAGCACAACTTTGTCTAGCAGAGATGGGGGTGCTGTCTGTTCATTTAAAGGACTCCCTGCCAAGCTTTTATCAGTATGTCTCATGTCCCACGCATCATAGTAAAACTTTAGACCTGCGCTATGGGTCTATCAAAGGGGCTTTAGAGGTCTGTCGTGGGACCTCGATCATCTGGCCATAACGTAGTCCACCTTTTACCCATATATATGACTGTGTTGCAATGGGAGAAGGTGCAGAAACAACAGCTACAGGTCAGGACTGAGGACAGCTACAGGTCTGGACTGAGGACAGCTACAGGACTGGACTGAAGACAGCTACAGGTCTGGACTGAGGACAGCTCCAGGTCTGGACTGAGGACAGCTACAGGACTGGACTGAGGACAGATACAGGACTGGACTGAGGACAGCTACAGGTCTGGACTGAGGACAGCTACAGGTCAGGACTGAGGACAGCTACAGGTCAGGACTGAGGACAGCTACAGGTCAGGACTGAGGACAGCTACATGACGAGACAGTCGTCAGGACTGAGGACAGCTACAGGACTGGACTGAGGACAGCTACAGGTCTGGACTGAGGACAGCTACAGGTCTGGACTGAGGACAGCTACAGGTCTGGACTGAGGACAGCTACAGGTCTGGACTGAGGACAGCTACAGGTCTGGACTGAGGACAGCTACAGGACTGGACTGAGGACAGCTACAGGTCAGGACTGAGGACAGCTACAGGTCTGGACTGAGGACAGCTACAGGACTGGACTGAGGACAGCTACAGGTCTGGACTGAGGACAGCTACAGGTCTGGACTGAGGACAGCTACAGGACTGGACTGAGGACAGCTACAGGTCAGGACTGAGGACAGCTACAGGTCTGGACTGAGGACAGCTACAGGACTGGACTGAGGACAGCTACAGGTCAGGACTGAGGACAGCTACAGGTCAGGACTGAGGACAGCTACAGGTCTGGACTGAGGACAGCTACAGGACTGGACTGAGGACAGCTACAGGTCAGGACTGAGGACAGCTACAGGTCAGGACTGAGGACAGCTACAGGTCTGGACTGAGGACAGCTACAGGTCTGGACTGAGGACAGCTACAGGTCTGGACTGACAGCTCCAGGCCTGGACTGAGGACAGCTACAGGTCTGGACTGAGGACAGCTACAGGTCTGGACTGAGGACAGCTACAGGTCTGGACTGAGGACAGCTACAGGACTGGACTGAGGACAGCTACAGGACTGGACTGAGGACAGATACAGGACTGGACTGAGGACAGCTACAGGTCTGGACTGAGGACAGCTACAGGTCAGGACTGAGGACAGCTACAGGTCTGGACTGACAGCTCCAGGTCTGGACTGACAGCTCCAGGTCTGGACTGAGGACAGCTACAGGTCTGGACTGAGGACAGCTACAGGTCTGGACTGAGGACAGCTCCCTTGCCCAAAAGGTTTTCTTGGAGTGCATGGACTAGTCGGTGTTCCTTAACACTATGGCGACCGGCGGGGCGCGGAGATTTAGGCCTCAGAGGACAGCAGATTGTAAACAAACCGATGTACTTTCTAAGAGCTTTATATATCATTTATAGTATTGCTATCTGTCCATTCTCATTGTCACTTGAGTGCATAAACCGTGCCTTCATAATGGCTTAAAGAAAATAACAATCCATCGGTTGGTTGTCATTTTATAGCGTCGTGAATATAAGGTATATCGCGCTTTTAGTCTAGGCTTTTCTGCAGGAGGCTGCAAAAGAGGCTAAACATTGGCGCCGTTATATCAAACGCCATTTCTGCTGTATATATACGAATGAAATAAAACAAACTGCGTAGCATCCGGACTATTACAGAGCATCTATGGATGAAATGGGGGCGGCGGGGAACGCCGATTACTATTATTGATTAGCAATACAGTGTGCGTTCAATATAGCATTTTCATTGATCGATCATGTTACGTTATAAAACAATGTCCAATCCAGCTGTAATTTAGGGTAATATTATCCTACCGTCAGGCCATGTGATCGCCGGCAGCATTTCCTCACCAGTCATCGGATTCTGGTATATCGATATGCACATTGGCTAATCATAAATCCCATTATTCCACGCTGAAACAAACGCTCGGCAAGCTGATCCAAGATGGAGGGTCTTCTTTTGGAATCAAGGAACTATGATCCGCCCACAGAACTGTACTTGCATTTTTTTTTAAATCCACATAATGATACTGCAGTGGAGCGATGGCGCCCCTAAGCGGGTCTGGCCGGTACTGCATGTTTCGAAAATCAAATATGTGAAAAGATCCTGCTAGTGGATCGGGTACCTAATAAGCGTTACAAATATGGAATAAAACAATAACAACTCGTCACGTATTTACTCGTGGCTCTGGTCCACAACGCTCTTTTTCGAAACACGTATATATACGTGGACGGACGCCATAGTGTTAAAGGATCAAACATTATGGTAAATGCGCTTACCATCTTCTCCAGAGTCAGACAAGAAGATAAGATACCAATTTAATCTCTGTGCGTTCAGTGAGATACCAATTTCCTCTCTATACGGCTGCAAGCTAGCCTAGCTTAGTGCAAATGAATGGAAGCGGATATGGACCAGTAGCCTAGCTTAAAACTCAGTGAGGTGTTTTTGGCCAACGGCTAGGCTAGCTGGTCTGTGTCCGCTTCCATTTGTTTGTGCTTAACAATGAAGCATCTAGTGTGTAGTGAAATGAAGGCCACGCCCCTCAGCCTACTGAGAGTTGGCTGTGTGAATTAAAACACCAACAAATGATACATCTGAAGCTGGAACTCATTAACATTCAATAACAGCAATTTATGATAAATGATTGTAGTGGATCTTTAATATTTTATTTGTCATTCAGTTTATCTCTGTAACTCGTTCTCTTGTTTCCCTTTCCCTCTCTTTTTGGTAGTTGTTTTGTGTGACGGTATGCCAGTCGTGGGGATGCAGTGTGTGTGTGTGTGTGTGTGTGTGTGTGTGTGTGTGTGTGTGTGTGTGTGTGTGTGTGTGTGTGTGTGTGTGTGTGTGTGTGTAACGTGTGGGCCCACACCCCTGTTATCAGTTTGTAGCAGACAACCCCTCTTCACTGGGCCCTGTTGGTTTAGGAGGGTATAGTGTGTGTGTGTGTGTGTGTGTGTGTGTGTGTGTGTGTGTGTGTGTGTGTGTGTGTGTGTGTGTGTGTGTGTGTGTGTGTGTGTGTGTGTGTGTGTGTGTGTGTGCGTGCGTGCGCGTGTGTGTGTGTGCAAGAGAGAGAGAAACTACTGTATGTATGACTGTGTATGTGTGCAAGTCAAGACAGAGATTATTTACTTACATACAGTACATGTCTTACATACAGTATGCCAGTCGTGGGGATGCAGTGTGTGTGTGTGTGTGTGTGTGTGTGTGTGTGTGTGTGTGTGTGTGTGTGTGTGTGTGTGTGTGTGTGTGTGTGTGTGTGTGTGTGTGTGTGTGTGTGTGGGTGTGCGTGCTTGCGTGCGTGCGTGCGTGCATGCGTGTGTGTGTGTGTACCCCCTGCCAGGAAACATGAGAGCCCCAACAGGATGTTCGGTGAGGGAGACGAGAGGAAAATGGAAAAAGATAAGATAAGATAAGATATTCCTTTATTGATCCCCTTGGGGAAAAAAGAAAGAAAGAGAGAAAGGGAGAGCTAAAAAGGGGAGAAAATGAGAGATAGCTAAAGAGGGAGAAACAGAGAGCTAAAGAGAGAAAAGGAGAGCTAAAGAGAGAGAAGGGAGTGAGAAAATGAGAGCTAAAGAGAGAGAAAGAGAGTTAAATAGAGAAAAAGAGAGAGCTAAAGAGAGAGAGAAAGTTAAAGAGAGAAAGGGAGATAGAGAGCTAGAGAGAGAGAGAGAGAGAGCTAGCTAAGATGGGAGAGAGCTAAAAAGAGAGAAAAGGAGAAAGAAAGAGAGATAAACAGAGAGCTAAAGATATAGAAAAAGAAAGATACAACAAGAGAAACTAGAGAAAGAGCTAAAGAAAGATAAAGAGATGAAGAGAGAGAGCGCTAGAGAGAGAGCTAAAGAGAGAGATCTAAAGATAGAGAGATAGAGAGAGAGAGAGAGAGAGAGAGAGAGAGAGAGAGAGAGAGAGAGAGAGAGAGAGATAGATAGAGAGAGCTAAAAAGAGAGAGAGCTAAAGAGCGAGACACTGCCATATTGATGAACAATTCAATTACTAACAAATGTTGCGCCACTCAGTGCAGTTGCTACAGTATGTGCTGTTGAAAAGACCAGGGCTCCGTTCTCATGTCATTCCCCAACACAGGAATGTCCAGCCCTTCTCCCATTCTCACAGCAGACTGGATCAATTAGAGGGAATTCCTCTCCGGCTACGACACGGACACTCTGTCAAACTGTAACGCATGTCATCTTAATGCCTCACACATAGTGGGTACTGTGAACTGTGTGAAGGTGTGCACACACACACACACACACACACACACACACACACACACACACACACACACACACACACACACACACACACACACACACACACACACACACACACACACACACACACACACACACACACACACACACACACACACACACACACACACACACACACACACACACTCAAACAAACAAACCTATAGACAGAGATGCACACACATACACACAAGTAAATACTGGGATACAAGTACATGCACACACATGCATTGACAGTAGATAATACTGTATGATGGCACACACATGTACATGCACACAGACTCAAATATACAAATATAAATGTTAGGGATGCCCCGATCACGTTTTTTGCCACCGATACCGATCACCGATCGTCTTGAGCCATATCGGCCGATACTGATCCGATCGTTTTTTTAATAAAATATATATTATATAATTATACTTGTAGTTGTATTATCTGCGAGACATCGCCACCACGCAACAAGTCAAAATGCTCGCTATCTCCACTGTCTGTGTGTATACTCTG
Organism: Notolepis coatsorum; assembly: GCF_963971535.1. Lineage (NCBI taxonomy): Eukaryota > Metazoa > Chordata > Actinopteri > Aulopiformes > Paralepididae > Notolepis > Notolepis coatsorum. The sequence continues at coordinate 79,330,230 of NC_140178.1, read as the reverse complement.
CTTTGGTCAATTCACATTCAGCATGCCCTCAGCAGGGTATATCTGCGGGGTAGGCAATTAGGTTTGGCCAAGGGCCAAATTTTTTCCAAGCCATTGTATGGGGGGCCGGCAACAAAAACAATGGCTAATTTAATATATTGATACTGAAAACATTTTAACTCTGTGACAGACCAACTTATAACTAAGACATACATTTGTGGCAGAGGCAGAGAATGGACAAAATAAACGAGCTGCATAGGTGGCATAATAAACTGTAAACGACATACACATTTGCACTGAACATTATACCTTTGTCTGTTTGCCATTTTATTATAAAACCAGAGACAAGCGCCTCTCTCTTATCGGCCTATCTTACATTACGCGCAACCAATGCGTCTATCTGACAGCCCTTTCTGTGGAGCGCACTGGACTATTGAGAAACAACAGGAATTTTCCATTGGTTCTCCCAGTCCACGTGACCATTTCTAGCATTTCCATTGGCTATAGTGACAGACATAGATATGTGATAAATGGATAGATACAGCGGATTAGATGAAGTCCAGGGAAAACAACCAATCTAGATATTTCAAGATTCTATGCTTTACATCCTCGCATTCTCTGAGAGATGCACAACATTTTTAGATGACAATCGATTCCGATACAATAAAGCAAGTCTTTATCACAAACAAATCCAAAGATATTCAATGTTTTACAAAACATGTCTAGTGTTGCGCCTGGCTTTAGAGCAGGGGTGTCAAACTCATTTTCACAGAGGGCCACATCAGCATTATGGTTGCCCTCAAAGGGCCAAAGACCGTATAAATGTTAATGTAATGTAAAATAAATGTAGCTACTCATTTACATATTGTTAAACATGTTGTTTCTGTATTTATTACTTATTAAAGTTATACATATTGCATATGCATTTGCATAGATGTAAAAATATATGTTAGCTTATGTTATTTTAACAAATAATTTGTTTATCAGAACCCCATATTACTCCATTAATCAATGATCAAACCATTCAAGTAAATAACAAAGAAGAAGATCATCAAATACAAGCTATGACATTAAGTTTGTTCAAAACCTTTTTGTCACAGTCAAGAGGGGCAGAACAAGGGCGGCTAGGTGGCGCAGTGGGCAAGGCGCTCGCCACCAACGCAGGAGATGCGGCGTTGCTACCAGCTTGGCTGGTCGTTCATACTAATACAATTGACAGTATTAGGGGGTGGGAAGCTGGTGGGTGGGGATCGGACGTTGTGGACAGCGACTCCTACAGGTCGGTTGGTGCGCCTGCGCAGTAGAATCAGGAAGCGACGAGGGCGGCGTGTCCCTCCCACGCAGACCCTCGCTGCTGAGAGATCGCGCTGTGCAGGTGAAAAGATGCGACGGCTGCCTCCTCGAGTACCGGAGGGGACACGTGATGCAAGGCTTCGTCCACATTGCAGCCGGCTTGTGGGAGGCACGGCTTAACAACGTTCGAGACAGGGGAGGGGAGAATTGGACAATGCGAAATTGGGGACGGGAGAAAAAATAGAAAAATGGGGAGAAAAAATGTACAAAAAAAAAAAAGAAAAAAGAGGGGCAGAACAACAACTGAGCTGCAAATAACACGTGGGACAGATGTAGCAGATGTTACAAAAACAAATGGCTGCACACAACCTTGCAGAGGCCATACATCCAACTAATGGAAGATAGTTTAATTAACTTTAATTAACAGATTGCAGAATGGGTACAGTACAGTACAGCTCAATACACACAATTGTTAAGGGGATGCAGACCAGAGAAAGACTTTCGACTTGTTTACATCAGGGTCCACCATTTTCAACTCGTAATGAAATTGCTATTATGTGTCTGCATGAACACACAGCTGTAACTGTACTAAAAAATAACAAAATAAGGGTTGTCTCAGTTCACAACTATATTGGTCAAGTTTTGGGTGGGACTTGTTTGCGTCCCTACAGCTTCTTATTCAATTGAGCGAGATGCTCGGTTATGTCACACAGCCAGTTTGCATCTGACAGTTCAGACAATATTTCTTCAACCCTTTGTTACCTATTCCGCCTGGATCTTTTTTGTATTTTGGGCTGTAAAATTGTCAAAGAATGTCTGAGGAGTAAGTGCTTTTGGCTTTTTTCCTTTGTTACTTCATCAATACCTCAGATGTTCAACATACATGTATGTGTAAGAATGTGTAATAACTAAGGCTGTCAAAGTTAAAGCTTTATTAACGCATTAACCCACAATTATTTTAACGCCGCTATTTTTTAACCCAAGATTAATGTTTATAAAAAAAATGTATTATTTTTCTTTTTTACCGGAGCTCTTGGGGGCCACATTAAATCTGCATTTGGCCCGCGGCCATGAGTTTGACACCTATGCTTTAGAGGGTTAAAAGCCTAATTGTATGTTTTATTTTGTTAATAAATGTCTCATTGTAATTCCTTATATACCTAATGTAGCGCATCTTCTTGAAGCAGATTCAGCTTTTTTTGCTCTGATTTGACTTCAGTTTAATTGCATTGTTACTGTTCACATGTGTGGTGCCGTCACAGTCATATATATATATTAGTAAAGATAAAGTTTGAATGACTTACTGAACTGGTGTTTTAATTTCACACCACACTGCTTGTTTGTTATTTCAGCACCAGGCGCTGTCCACCGACTTTTTTCATGTTGAGCAAGCGCTACATTGCACCTCACTGCCTACCTGTTATTCACTCTCAACATGGATAAAACAAAGTATAATAAGCATTCTTTAGGTGGTGGTAGTTTCTGTATTTGGACATTATAGCTAACATATAGCCTAACCTAGTTGGTCTGATTATAATAAAAAAAATAAAATTATTTATTTATTTTATTTTATTTTTAATATTCTGAAGGGCCAGATATTATTGCTGGCGGGCCAATTTCGGCCCGCGGGCCGCCTATTGCCGACCCCTGCCCTACTCCCTCAGCTAGCCCCTTTCGTGACTGCGATGCAAGCCGGGGCTCGAATACGCATCGAATCAATGTTATAAGACATTGATATCAGGAGCTATCTGTAGCTACTGCTAGCCGGCTAGATAACGTTAAGACAACGCCCCAGTGAACTATTTAGTTTAATGGGACATTTCGTTTTGAACAGTGAGCTAACGTGAGCTAACGTGAGCTAACGTGAGCTATCATGCACTACTAGACTATTGCTGGAGCATTTGTTGATATCAGGAGCTATCAGTAGCTAGCCGGCTAGATACCGTTAGACAATGCCTCATGTATTAAACTAAAAGTGAATAGTTGACTGGGTAATTTTGTTTAAACAGTAACGATAGCTAGGTAGCTAACGTTAGCTCACGGAGGTGTCATGCACTAGAGCAGACTATTGCCCGAGGCAGCTCGGAGCCTCTGTGTTTACACGGGTAAGGGAGGGGCAGGGAGGAGGAGGAGGAGCGGCAGTTTGCAGCTCCAGACAGAAGTCAGTGAGTGAGATCTCCGCTAAGAATTGGATCATGTTTTTCGATCGGTTTTCACGATCTGCGAAAATAAAGCATTATCGGAATTCACCGATCTCATATTTATACTGAATATCAGCCGATACCGATCGCTGGCCGATCGATCGGGGCATCCCTACTAAATATACACAAATATAGAGATTTAACCTAATTGTAGCAGTACACACACAGTCACACACACACTTGTATTAATCCAATATTTATAGGAAGCAGAGTATCCATATTATTCCCAACTGATCAAGAAGGAAACAGATGGTCCTTCTCATAAGATCCAGTCCACTCACACAGACCGCAGGAGGGATGGTTGGAATAAGACTGATCCAAGAAGCCACTGTGTGGTGAGAAAGACAAAGGGATATATTACCTATATCTGATCCAAGAACAGTGCTAACAGAGGATCAGAAAGAAACATGGGTGTGTATGTGTGTGTGTGTGTGTGTGTGTGTGTGTGTGTGTGTGTGTGTGTGTGTGTGTGTGTGTGTGTGTGTGTGTGTGTGTGTGTGTGTGTGTGAGTGCATTGTCTCCCAGTGTACCACTGCGTGGGAATAATTATGTGCTGCTGCACAGCTGTGAGTGAGGCAGTAGATATACTGTACATATTAAATACATGTGGAGGAACGGAACACTGCCAAATAAAGCCCTTAGAGTAAAAATCAAGTAAATTTGAGCTTGTTCAGCTTTCAAATTGCATTATCTAAAGACTGTGGGTTGATAGATAAAGACAGTAATGTTTGTATACTTTCAGTTGATGTACAACGTGCACACACCCAAGTGATTGGGATCGGCCACACAACTATACAATACATTGTCTGTCTGAATAAAAACGAACAGACTTAAAGCAGCTACAGTACTAGTGACTAGTGATGATTATAGCCATCTCAATTTAAAACGGGTGCCTTTCTATGACCTACGTAAGCAAACTAAACCATCAGAGAGATTCACTATTTCTATATAGTGGTTCTAAAGCAGACAAAATGATTTACTACACGCAGATCAGAAGAGCGTATGTTTACATTTTCCCTGGCAAAGTTTTGCAGAGTGAGTACTGTAACTAACGTTCAAATAAAATGTTGTATGTTTTATTGTTATGGCTGATACTGGGGCAGGATCAGCAAAGAGAAAAAGGAAATAATTGACCAAGGAACATAGAAAAGCAAAAAGGGACTGGGGTTGGACATTTTAACACATAATTACAATCTGTTTTATAGATTTTATTGACAGAAATCTATTTCAAAGGTTTTAATATGAATTATCTGCAAATGTTATGCCTGTCTATAAGTATGTGTATGTTGTGTCTACATCACTGCTGTGAAGCAGTGCTATACAAATAAAGTTTATTATTATTATTATATAGTTCTATGGATAGAGCATGGGCGGAAACGCGATTAAACCTTTGTCGGTCATTCAGCAGATGGAGACTTGGGAATGAATGTTAAAAGGATTCCAAACGGACTGTGAATTGGCTGCATTTCTCCTTTCTCATGTATGTAATATGTCACGGTGGACAAGTGTAATACAAATCGCTCATAATGTAACATTTTATGTTGGCCTTGCTACCAAGCAATGTCTTGCTCTTGGCAATGAATATGAAGACATAATTTAATAGGGAATGTTGATAACTTCAGCTTTCTCAAACAAATTACTATTCCTGAGCACCCGAAGCTGTTGTAGGCTTATGTAACCTAGGTCTGTGAATGGTACTAAAACAAGGTTTACTTTAATGTTACACATTTCACCATCGTCGTATTAGTTATTAATCTTACATAGCCACAAATACATTACCGCTATGCATCCTGCAAACAGCTGTGTGTGTGGGGGTCCGTCAAAATCAACCCAAAATGAAAGCTCCTAGTAGCTGCTTTAAATGGTGATTATTTGTACACGTTCAATTATGAGAAGAGCTTTCAGGAATGGAAGTTAAAGCAGATGTTACAGTGGATGAACCTGGAATGTAACCAGTGTTGTGCTAGTTACTGAAAAATAGTAACTCAGTTACTTTACTAGTTACTTCATCTCAAAGTAACTTCGTTACTGTACTCGTTACTTACACCCAAAAGTAATGAGTTACTGTGAAAAGTAACTATTTAGTTATTTAAAAAATAAATAAATAAAAAGATTGCTCCCGAGTCCCATGCCCCAGATACTCAAAATCGGTTGATCAACTTGACAGTTTCCATTCACATCACCGAACTCTGCTAAGCAATGTGGTCTAGATACAAACACAAATCTGACACAAACAAATGTTGTCCCGAGTCGATATAATAAGAAGTGCGCCGGTTGAAGGAACAGCCTTGATGTCGCCGGAGCGTTTCATTATAACCATCTTGCAACGTTGTTTAAGATATCAATCAAAGCATTGCAACGTTAGAATAGTTAGGATATCAATTGTGCATGAAAGGACTATATTTATATTGTTTGATTAGTATTATGAGATTCCCTGGCAGATTTCGTACAGTCAAAATCCGTTGATCAACTTGAGTTTCAGTGAACACATTGCACTCACCAAAGTCTGCGGTGGTCGAGATGTAGTAACGTTAGTCCAGCTGACTCCAGCAGCCCCTCAAACATGTTCTTTATCTCGTTTCCATGTTGTATATTAATTATCTCTCCAAGTAGTTGCTAAATGGTTTGTTAGTTCGTTACTGCGTTCTTTTTATGTAGATTCATAGCGAGCGTCCTACTGACTCCGTTTGATTTCGCCTGCGTTTGTTTTGTTTACAATAGAGAGGGTCTATTTCTTTCCGTAGCCGCATTTCTGGTTTCCGCATTTCTGATTGGCCAGTGGCCACTGACTGACGCTCTCTGGTCAGAGAACGTCAGAGAACGTCAGTCAGTGGCCAATCAGAAATGCGGAAACCAGAAATGCGGCTACGGAAAGAAATAGACGCTCTCTATTGTAAACAAAACAAACGCAGGCGAAATCAAACGGAGTCAGTAGGACGCTCGCTATGAATCTACATAAAAAGAACGCAGTAACGAACTAACAAACCATTTAGTAACGGTAACAGCGTTACTGAATTTAAAAAGTAATGAGTTAGAGTACTAGTTACGGCAAAAAGTAACTTCGTTACTGTAACGCGTTACAAAGTAACGCGTTAGTCCCAACACTGAATGTAACACTGTCATAATATAGCTGTGAGTGATGGGTGGAGCAGAGGCAGACCTGTAAACATCCAGATCACAAATCAATAATGACAGCAACACAGATTTTGGTCAAAGCACTTTTCACTATAGGCCCTACATTCAAGGAAACTCGGTTGACAACATTCAGGTGCAATTCTCTCTGGAATACTCTTTTGTATTCCAGTTGTCTAGTTCCCTCCTTCTCTAATCTCTCTCTCTCTCTCTCTCTCTCTCTCTCTCTCTCTCTCTCTCTCTCTCTCTCTCAGTACAGCTATGTGTGGACTAGAGCTGACCCAAATGCTTCAAAACTTCAATCGTTCAAGTTCAAGTTTCAAGTTTCTTTATTATATTAGTTGTCATACAGAAATACAGAATACTTTTGCATGAAATGCTTCTTTCTGTTCTTCTCCTGAGAGTGTGCTAGATAAAATAACAAGATATTGTAAAATAGTATAATATAAGTATAAAATAGAAAGTCAAGTACGTAAACAAGTGTAAACAACACAACATTTTTCAATATATACAGTATACTGTAAAATAGAAAGTCAAGTTCGTAAACAAGTGTAAACAACAAAAATTTTCAATATACATATATACAGTATATGTACAGTCTATACTTGTGTAGTCTATAGTCAGCTACTATACAGTAGTGTAGAATGGTGAGGTATAGCTTAGCTTGTGGTGAGGTGCATGGGATTGATGCCCAAATATAAAGTGTGTGTTTTTAGTGTCTAAAGTGGGTAAAGTGGGTGCTACAGTGTGTTGTTTATTTAAAGTAAGTGTGTGCGTGTGGATGTGTGTGTTGTGGGTTGAGCAGAGTTGTGAGATCAGCCCAAAAAATCTGTGGATGTGAACTTCCCTCCATCCAGGATATTTACGAGAGCCAGTGCATCAAAAAAGCCAGGAAAGTCATCAAGTCTTTAATCAAGACCTTAATCACCCCAACCATGGACTGTTCCAGCTGATGCGGTCTGGAAAGCGATACTGCAGACACACAGCCAGAACTAACTGGCTGAAGAACGTTTTTTTCCCCCAAGCCATCAGACTCATCAACAGAGCCCATTGACAGACCCCCCCCCCCCCCCCCCCCCGGACTACACTTGAGAAACACTGCTGCTAAACTGTATTTCACATTTGCATTTTTACCCACGGCTAATTATTGCACATTGCTCATTACACATCACATAACATAAATTGTTCTTGTTGGAACTGTACATAGCCATTTAGTTTTATATAGTATAATATCTATGTCCTGTTATCTGCACTGCCCTCTTTTTTTTGGAACTGTATAGTCGTCATCTTGCTGTTATTTTATTTTATTCTATGCTATTTTTATTTTAGGTTATTTATATTATATTGGATGCTGCTATGGTCGAGGAACCACAACTAAGTGAATTTCACTCTTTTATTGCTGTAAGGTACTGAATGACGTGACAATAAAGGTATCTGAATCGGAATCACAGGAAGTGTTTATGAATATAGTATGAAGATCTCCATCTCCATTCCTGATTCATCACACCAGGGGAGCGACAGTGTTGTGTTTCCCCAGCTTCCCTCTCTCATCCCTGGGGCAGGGTTGGAGTCGGGGTCTCTGAGATCCAGCAGCACCAGACACTGAGCAAATAGAAATCTAAAACTGGAGCGGCTGGGTTGTGCAGTGGACTTGCCTACCACCTCAGAGACTATGGGATCGAATCCAGCTGTCAGCGGTACCTCCGGCTTGGTCAGTCGTCCCGACTCCCGACTAACACAATTGGCAGTGTCAGCGGGTGGGAAGCCGGTGGGGTATGTGTCCTGGTCGTTGTAAACTGCGACTCCTACTGGTCGGTCGTGGCACCTGTTCAGCAGGAAGGGGATCTGGGGGAAATAGCGCGAACCTCTGCACGCATTACGTTCCCCCAGTGAAACTCCTCGCTGTCAGGTGAAAAGAAGCGGCTGGCGACTCCACATCGGATGTGGTAGTTCTACACCCTCCCCAGGCCGACAGTGGGGCAATGCGCGCAACAACCAGGAAGGGAATTGGCATAACGACTAAATTGGTATGGGTCAAAAATACAGAAAGCTCAAAAAGAAATAGAATAAAAAAAGAAAGTATCTAAAACTATCTCAATGTCGTGTGATGCTTTGTGCCGGGGCCGGACAATGATGAATGAATAGTTATTTTTTTTGTGATGAGATTATGTTATTATGGCACATAATTTGTAATTAATAATAATGTTTTACTTAAATCAATAACAAGCAAATATTAGTGGGGAGATCTGAAATATTTCAGGGGATATCATTTGAAAATGACAGATTTTGACGGATTTTTACTTTGATAGCACACTTTAAATTACCACGCAGTTCAACACGATGCACATCAAGTTGGATTATTTCAAATCTGTGAGCAGATATCTTTCGAAAAAAAATTTTTTTTCCTTATGGTTACTGTGATATTAATTTCGTCCACATCGCCCAGCCCTATACGCTCTGCTCAAGTTGCAATATGACAGGGTGAGTTTTGTACCTTTCAAACAAATTAATTGATTCCAATGCCTCAGGAACTTGAAGTCTATCTGACCCAGTTGTACTCAATAGGGAACTGTGACAGCCTTGCTCCATGACCCAATAACTGCTATATATATATATATATATATATAGTATATAAGATTAAAATAGAGTAATTTGGGTCAACTAAGTGACAGAGACGGGGGTTTAAAAGTTGCTAAGAGACAAACTCACTAACATGATGCTTTCTGGTGATGGATGGACGAGGTCACGGAAATGTAGAGTTCAATATGAGATTATAATATGATTAACTGTATATGTTAACTGTAAATACAATATCTGTCTCATGATGCCATTTGGCTCCATTTAACTCCATGACTAAATGACAGACATTTACTATTGAGTTCAAAGCATTTTTTTTACAGTACAGTACAGTTGGATACATTACACATTGAATGGCATATTTTGTATTTTCGCCCTTCCCCCCTCCCTCCTGGGTTCCCACAGACATTGCAAAATTAAATTCAAGGACTTTCTCAAAAAAGAGAATTAAAAAATAAAAGGGATACAGTTCACTTTTAAGTGCTGTTTTCTATAGCAACAATTTATAATAATAATTAATAAAGAGTAAAAAAACACCTTTAGTCGGATCCAATATTTATGGCTCAAAGCCAATCTCCGACAGTTAGCGCTACCTTGTGTCAAAATACAAGTATTAAGCATTTCAAGGACCTTGTACAAACCCTCCCTCCCATTTTCCCTCCCCTATCTTGCCCAATCCTACAAATACACAACAGGAAACATAGAACATACAAACACATATCTCTCTCACTCATCCTTCCTTCTCATTATCCTAGTGTCTTTAGCTTGGCTATGTAACCAATAAAAGGGCCCCATACTATTTCAAACTTTTCACTAGACCCCCTTAGGTTGTGTTTGATTTTCTCCAAATTTAGAAAGAACATGAGATCTTTAAGCCATAGGGATGCTTTGGGGGCTGCTGGTGATTTCCACTCTAGCAAGATCCTTCTGCGTGCTAGTAGGAATGCAAAGGCAATTCTATCTATTGTTCTTCTCCTAACCCCTTGGTGATTCGGTCTTGGTAAGACTCCAAAGATGGCTATTTCTGCACTGGGAGTTAGCTCCATGTCGAAAGCCTCGGCGAGGTGTTTGAAAATAGCTGTCCAGAAGCTGTATAGGCGGGGACAAGACCAAAACATGTGCGTCATATTTGCTGGGGACATGTGACATCTATTACAAGAGTCTGTAATATTGGGATATATTTTGGCGAGTTTAGAGTTTGTGAAGTAGATGCGATGGACCACCTTAAATTGCATCAGATTGAGCCTGGAACAGGATGTACTATCATTTACTCTGGCCAATACTCCATTCCAAATATTCTCATCTATAGCCTCACCCCATTCCTTTTCCCTGTCCTCTTTGATTTTATCAAGACATGTTTCTGTGTTACAGGAGATCAGGGTGTAAATCCTTGATATAAGACCTTTTTGATTTGTGGGGATGTCCAGAATTGTGTCAATTACTGAGTTGGAGATAATAGGGAAGGAGGTATTGTGTTGTTTAACCCAGTTTCGAACTTGAAAGTATCGAAATAAATGAGATCTCGGGAGGCCACATTTTTCACACAGATCGCTAAAACTACAGAAAACCTTATTGGTGTATAGGTCCCTCACTCTAACTAGGCCTGACCTTTGCCAGGTCAAAAATGCTGCATCAGTGTGGGGAGGGATAAAGAGGTGGTTGTTGCAAATGGGGCTGTGGCTAGAGAACCCAAGGAGTCCAGAGGCTCGCCTGAATTGAAGCCATATTTTCAAAGTCGATACAACAATTGGGTTTCTTGAAAATTTGGTTGGCCGGATTGGCAATTCAGATGAGAGCAGAGCCAATAGTGAGGTAGACTGACAGGATCCTGCTTCAGATTCACACCAACTCAGTGCCGGTTCTTGGGTCCATAAAATCATCTTGTGGATGTTGGCTGCCCAATAGTAGTTTCTTATATCAGGGAGTGCCAATCCCCCACCCTCTCTAGGCCTCTGTAAGAACTCTCTTTTGATTCTGGGGGACTTGCCTCCCCATATAAAATGGGAAATCAGTGCATTTACTTTAGTAAAAAAGGATTTGGGTAAGAAGAATGGAAGGGATTGAAAAAGGTATAGAAAACGTGGAAGCACATTCATTTTTATGCAGTTTACCCTCCCTGCAATAGTTATATGTAAGCTATTCCATCTCTCCAGGTCTAATTTAAGCTTGGCTATTAGGGGTGAGAAATTATTCTCGATAAGGTCTGAAAATTTACGACATATGTTCACTCCCAAATACTTAAAACTGTCTTTAGATATCTTAAAGGGGAATTGCTTTTCAGGGATCTGTAAGGCTAGATTATTCACTGGGAAGCATTCACTCTTTGAAAAGTTAAGTTTGTAACCTGAAAAGGTTCCGAATCTATTCAGCAGTCCGATAGTCTGAGGGATGGTAGACAGTGGATCAGAAATGAATAATAATAAGTCGTCTGCATACAAGGAGAGTATATGTTCCGAACCATATCTAAAGATTCCTTGATTGGAGTTGGCGGATTTGAGCGCAATAGATAAAGGTTCGATTGCTACGGCAAATAGCAAGGGACTCAGAGGACATCCCTGGCGGGTACCTCTACCAAGAGTGAAGTACTGGGATATCATCCCATTAGTACTCACAGATGCTTTAGGTGCCGAGTATAAAAGTGTTATCCAAGAAATAAATTTGGGACCCATACGAAACCTATTAAGGACCTCTAGCAGATACCCCCACTCCACCCTATCAAATGCTTTCTCCGCATCCAAGGAGACCACCACCTCTGGTGTCTCACCGGATGCAGGAGAGTGAAGAATATTTAAAAGGCGCCGGATATTAGAGAAGGAGTTGCGGTTTTTCATAAACCCTGTTTGGTCTAATGATATGATACCTGGCATAACCGAATCTAGCCGCATGGCTAGTGTTTTTGCTAGGATTTTATAGTCTGCATTTAAAAGGGAGATAGGGCGGTAGGAGCTGCAGTCAGATTGTTCTTTACCCGGTTTTAATAGCAAGGTTATTGAGGCCTCAGTGAGAGTTGGGGGCAGAGCCCCTTGGTCCAGAGAGTGATTGAACATTTTTAACAGGAGGGGGGTTAATTTATCTATGCATTTTTTATAGAACTCTATTGGATAGCCATCTGGGCCAGGGGCCTTGCCACTTTGTATCAGTCCAATCGAGTCTGCTATATGACCAAGTTCTAGAGGTTGGTCTATTTCGCTCGCTTGCGTGTGGGTTATGGATGGGAATTCCAGGTTGTCAAGAAACCTTGTCATGTCTGTATCATCCGCAGGGGTTTGTGAGGTATAAAGCTTGGAGTATAATGTTTTAAAGGTCTCATTAATAAGAGATGGGTTGACTGTGAGTTCTCCGGAGGGAGTCCTTATTTGTTCAATTTGTTGGGATGTTGATCTACTCTTAATTTGGTGTGCCAAAAGGCGTCCTGCCTTTTCCCCATGTTCGTAGAAAGACCCACGTAATCTTAAAAGTTGTTTTTCAGTCTCACGAGTTGAAAGTAAATTATATTCCATTTGGAGATTTTGTCTTTCCTTGTCTAATTCAGGGGTTGGGGATACTGATAATTTTCTGTCTAGTTTTGCAATACTTTCCATGAGCTGTTCCTGTTTTTGTTTTCTCGGTTTGTTTTGTCTTGCAGAGTAGGATATAATCTCTCCTCTAACTACCGCCTTTAAGGTCTCCCAGAGTAGGGATGGGGATATGCTGTCATGGTTATTGGTTATAAGGAATTCGTCACCTTGGATATTGTTTGACAGAATCCATCATCACTTAACAATGTGCAGTCCAACCTCCAAGGGGGGCGTGATTTTTGTAGGAGTGAGAATGCGATGTCAAGTAGCAATGGGGCGTGATCCGATATCACTATAGTTGAGTATTCTGTATTCGGAATGAAATATTTATCAATATAGAAATAATCAATTCTAGAGAATGTTTTATGGACCTGAGAGTAGAAAGAAAGGTGTTTTTTACTCGGATTAAAAAAACGCCATGGGTCCACACATCCTATTTGGGTCACAAATGATGTAATTGATTTTGCCATTTTAGAGGGAGAGACATTCTTTGGATTAGATTTGTCTAGCCGTGGGTCTATTGCACAGTTGAGGTCGCCCACCAAAATCAAATGGTGAGAATTCAAATCAGGTAAACATGCTATTACTTTTCCCATGAATGCTGCGTCATCCCAATTGGGTGCATATAGATTAACTAGCACTACCATGACATTATTAAGGGATCCTGAAACTATAATAAACCTGCCCTGGGGGTCTGCAGTAACCTTAGTTGGTCTGAACTGTACTGTTTTATGTATTAAAATAGCTGTAGCCCTTGCTTTACTACTGAAATTGGAATGGAAGGTTTGTCCAACCCAAGAGGCTTTCAACCTATGATGATCCTTTGTGGTCAGATGGGATTCTTGCAGGAAGGCTATTTCGGTTTTAAGCTGTTTTAGGTGGGAGAATATTCTACCTCTCTTGACTTGGCCATTGATGCCTTTGACGTTACAAGAGACAAATCTTAGACTTGCTCCTCTCTTATTCGATGCATTCTTTTATACTAATCAACTGACTCCAACTCTTTCCACAGAGGGGCAGTCAGTCAGTTGGTAATTTGGTGTTGGCCGGTGAAACAACCGTGTCAGTGGCTCGTGGGTTAACGAGGGGAACGACCCGACTGTTGACCAGGCTGTCAAGGCCTGAAGAGATAAGAGATAGAGACACATGGCTGTATTCACACACACGCATGCACGCACGCACGCACACACACACACACACAGGCACACGCACACACACGCGCACATATTCACACATACACATGCACACACACAGTCGCACACACAGGCACACGCATACATACACACACACACACGCACACACACATGCACACACACACAGGCACACGCACACACAGGCACACGCACACACACACACACATATTCACACATACACATGCACACACACACACACACACACACACAGTCGCACACATTCACACATACACACACACATGCATACACGCACACACACACAGGCACACAATCACACATGCACACACACACACACAGGCCTCTTTCTGACATTCCCAACCAGTCTGAATTCCAGTCATTCATTCTCCTTTCTAAACCTTGCACCCCCAACCCCCCAGCCCCCCCCCCAATCCCCCACCACCCCACCCCAACCCCACCCACCCACCCCCACCCCAACCCCATGTCCATCACCTCCACCCAACCCCCCATGCCATGCTTTGCCAGGCATTCCTCATCCCTATACCCCCCCCCCCCCCCCACTGCGCACACACACACACACACACACACACACACACACACACACACACACACACACACACACACACACACACACACACACACACACACACACACACACACACACACACACACACACACACACACACACACACACACACACACACACACACACACACACACACACACACACACACACACACACACACACACACACACACTCCAGACCCCCACATCTGGACATAACCCAGCTGGCCTTCAACAGAGCAGGGCTGGGGTACTGCAGTCTTACTTAAAAACACCACCGCCATACTTTACAAAAGAAGAACTTCATGTCACTTCAATGTAAATATTATTTAAAGGGGACATGTACTATAAATGTCATTTTTCAGTCTCTAGCATTGTATTATAGTAATAGGAGTTCGTATCAATGTGTTTTAGTGTCTAAATACCATATTGGCGGATTGCTCTGATTCAGCTCAGATAATTTCCTGCTCCAGTAAATTAGTCGATCCTGATTTGAAGGCCTGAGTCACGTCATTCAGGCTCTGGGTAGAAGACAGTGATGTGATTGGCTCTGTGGTTGTAGCTAATGCCCGCCCACAATCTACTTCCTCATACTGCAAGGCAGTGAAACCCGACACCTCTGCATACTCTGGAGGGAGAGAGAGAGAGAGAGATAGAGAGGGAGAGAGAGGGAGAGAGAGGGAGAGACAGAGAGAGAGAGAGAGGGAGACAGAGAGAGAGAGGGAGGGAGCACTTGGGGGGGGGGGGGGACCTGCCGCGCCACACGGGAGAGGGGAGGAAGGGAGGCCCCCCCCCCCCCCCACAAGCTACCGCAGGGAGAGAAAAAACGAAAGGAAGAGACGGCCTGTCTTTTTTCTCTCTCTCTCTCTCTCTCTCTCTCTCTCTCTCTCTCTCTCTCGCACCCCCCCCCCCCCAACTCTCTCTCTCTCTCTCTATCTCTCTCTGTCTACCAGTCGCAGACTGTGTGGACTGACTGTCACTCAAAGTGCTTATGGGCGGAGCCAGGCCATAACAGCCTGAAATATTGAAGCTGGAAAATGATGGTTTTGAGTACTTGATTAGAAATATAAAACAATGCATTTTTTTGAAAAAAACCTTACAGATGTCTTCAATAGACTAACAGGAATTGTGTAAAGTTGCCCAAATAGTGCTAGGAATAGCAGTACATATCCCCTTTAATAACCACTATGCATTCAGGGGCGACAGTGGCCCAGGAGGTAGAACAATCATCTGGTAATCGGAAGGTTCCAGGTTCGATTCCGGCTCCTCTCGACAGTGTGTGGAAGTGTCCTTGAGCAAGACACTTAACCCCTAACTGCTCCCGATGAGCAGGTTGTCACCTTGCATGGTTCCCTCCACCGTTGGTGTGTGAATGTGTGATTGAATGGGTGAATGTGAGGCATAAGTTGTAAAACGCTTTGGATAAAAGCACTAAATAAATGCAGTCCGTATACCATTTCTGCTTTTTCTCAAATATCTCCTATTGGATGTAAAATAGAGACTTGCCTTATGGCAGACAGGCCAGAGTGTAGTAGTGACACTGTGACAGCAGACCAGAGCGTAGTAGTGACAGCAGACCAGAGTGTAGTGACAACAGACCAGAGTGTAGTAGTGACAACAGGCCAGAGTGTAGTAGTGACAACAGGCCAGAGTGTAGTAGTGACACTGTGACAGCAGACCAGAGTGTAGTAGTAGTGACAACAGACCAGAGTGTAGTGACAGCAGACCAGAGTGTAGTGACAACAGACCAGAGTGTAGTAGTGACAACAGACCAGAGTGTAGTGACAACAGACCAGAGTGTAGTAGTGACAACAGACCAGAGTGTAGTAGTGACAACAGACCAGAGTGTAGTGACAGCAGACCAGAGTGTAGTAGTGACAACAGACCAGAGTGTAGTGACAGCAGACCAGAGTGTAGTAGTGACAACAGACCAGAGTGTAGTGACAGCAGACCAGAGTGTAGTGACAACAGACCAGAGTGTAGTGACAACAGACCAGAGTGTAGTAGTGACAGCAGACCAGAGTGTAGTGACAGCAGACCAGAGTGTAGTGACAACAGACCAGAGTGTAGTGATAACAGACCAGAGTGTAGTAGTGACAACAGACCAGAGTGTAGTGACAACAGACCAGAGTGTAGTGACAACAGACCAGAGTGTAGTGACAGCAGACCAGAGTGTAGTGACAGCAGACCAGAGTGTAGTAGTGACAGCAGACCAGAGTGTAGTAGTGACAACAGACCAGCGTGTAGTAGTGACAACAGAACAGAGTGTAGTAGTGACAACAGACCAGAGTGTAGTAGTGACAACAGACCAGAGTGTAGTGACAACAGACCAGAGTGTAGTAGTGACAACAGACCAGAGTGTAGTAGTGACATCAGACCAGAGTGTAGTAGTGACAACAGACCAGAGAGTAGTAATGACAACAGACCAGAGTGTAGTAGTGACAACAGACCAGAGTGTAGTGACAACAGACCAGAGTGTAGTAGTGACAACAGACCAGAGTGTAGTGACAACAGACCAGAGTGTAGTAGTGACAACAGACCAGAGTGTAGTGACAACAGACCAGAGTGTAGTAGTGACAACAGACCAGAGTGTAGTGACAACAGACCAGAGTGTAGTAGTGACAGCAGACCAGAGTGTAGTAGTGACAACAGACCAGAGTGTAGTAGTGACAACAGACCAGAGTGTAGTAGTGACAACATACCAGAGTGTAATAGTGACAGCAGACCAGAGTGTAGTACAGCGTTTCCGTTAGAACATATTCGTGCCGGTCTGGGTGTCCTGCAAGATTTCTATCACCGGACATATTCGAGATATTCCGGTCAGAGTTTTAAACAGCAGTCTATTATAATCACATTTGTATGAGCTAACGAATTCCGTTATAATTGGACATGTGTATTAATTACATCAAGCGAAGAATGAGAAATTGATTTGCAGAATCAAATTACTATCTCTCGCCTCTCAAGTTAGTGCGATACGCTACCAGCATCAAGCTCCCGCCCCGCAGGCTTGCGCTGCAGCAGCTCTGTCACACGCACCCCCAAATGAATCTCGAGTAGACATCGCTTCACCTCGTTGTATCAGACACGTCACACATATCATAATGTTCAACTTCACACACAGCAAACTGTAGTTGATCATCACATTGCCTCGTTTGCTAGCTCGTCGCCACATGCAGAGAGGACGAGCCACATGCGTGTAACGCATTTGTTAATTTCATTATAGGTTATTATAGCCTACATTTAGTTATAATCAATAATATGCATTACTATGTGACACGGCAGTCAACCAACAGTTGCAGTCAACACTAGTCACTCACCCCGTCTCTCGTTGTGCCTATCCGTTTTGTACCTGCGACGGCTGCGAGAACAGCGACTTTAGTTGCTGGTTCGACTTTAATAGATCCCCATTGGAACAGGCGAGGCTCGCAACGGTAGCAGCAGACTGGGGATGCTCTTTGTGGTTCAATCAATAAATTAATAGTAAAAGTACGCTCGACATTTGTTTCTTTTCCGCGGGAGCCACCACGGCATCAGCGTCAGCGGTCTCTGTGACTTCAAGTTCAGAAGATTCATCTTCGTTGTCATTATTAGACCTGCTTGTGCTTGGTTTCATGAAATATTTACTAAGCTTAGCTTGTTTCGCCATCTCTCTCTCTTCCTCGTATACCTGTTTGTCGTTATGGTGGCCAGAGCGCGCAGGCTAAAAAAAAGAAGAAAAATAAGTTTCACATCTGAGCGGCGCCATCCTATCAGAGTGAAGCAACAATGAAACTGAAAATGGAATTATTGTTTTGTTCATTCGCATAGGCTATTTAATTTTAGCCGATTTTAATACAATTCAAATAATAAAATTGTGCTTAGAGGAATTATTTTCACCGGACATTAAGACCGGAGAGATTTAAATATTCGGACTTCAACATATTTTGCCGGTCAAATACCGGTAATTACCGGCTAACGGAAACGCTGGTGTAGTAGTGACAGCAGACCAGAGTGTAGTAGTGACAACAGACCAGAGTGTAGTAGTGACAACAGACCAGAGTGTAGTGACAACAGACCAGAGTGTAGTAGTGACAACAGACCAGAGTCTAGTAGTGACAGCAGACCAGAGTGTAGTAGTGACAACAGACCAGAATGTAGTAGTGACAACAGACCAGTGTAGTAGTGACAACAGAC
Source organism: Notolepis coatsorum (assembly GCF_963971535.1). NCBI lineage: Eukaryota > Metazoa > Chordata > Actinopteri > Aulopiformes > Paralepididae > Notolepis > Notolepis coatsorum. Next base: position 79,311,603 of record NC_140178.1, on the reverse strand, counting down.
CAGAGTGTAGTAGTGACAACAGACCAGAGTGTAGTAGTGACAACAGACCAGAGTGTAGTAGTGACAACAGACCAGAGTGTAGTGACAACAGACCAGAGTGTAGTAGTGACAACAGACCAGAGTGTAGTAGTGACAACAGACCAGAGTGTAGTAGTGACAACAGACCAGAGTGTAGTAGTGACAACAGACCAGAGTGTAGTGACAACAGACCAGAGTGTAGTAGTGACAACAAACCAGAGTGTAGTGACAACAGACCAGAGTGTAGTAGTGACAACAGACCAGAGTGTAGTAGTGACAACAGACCAGAGTGTAGTGACAACAGACCAGAGTGTAGTAGTGACAACAGACCAGAGTGTAGTGACAACAGACCAGAGTGTAGTAGTGACAGCAGACCAGAGTGTAGTAGTGACAACAGACCAGAGTGTAGTGACAACAGACCAGAGTGTAGTGACAACAGACCAGAGTGTAGTGACAACAGACCAGAGTGTAGTAGTGTAGTGACAACAGACCAGAGTGTAGTGACAACAGACCAGAGTGTAGTGACAACAGACCAGAGTGTAGTAGTGTAGTGACAACAGACCAGAGTGTAGTAGTGTAGTGACAACAGACCAGAGTATAGTAGTGACAACAGACCAGAGTGTAGTAGTGACAACAGACCAGAGTGTAGTGACAACAGACCAGAGTGTAGTAGTGACAACAGACCAGAGTGTAGTAGTGTAGTGACAACAGACCAGAGTGCAGTAGTGTAGTGACAGCAGACCAGAGTGTAGTAGTGACAACAGACCAGAGTGTAGTGACAACAGACCAGAGTGTAGTAGTGAAAACAGACCAGAGTGTAATAGTGACAACAGACCAGAGTGTAGTAGTGAAAACAGACCAGAGTGTAATAGTGACAACAGACCAGAGTGTAATAGTGACAACGGACCAGAGTGTAGTAGTGACAACAGACCAGAGTGTAGTAGTGACAACAGACCAGAGTGTAGTAGTGACAGCAGACCAGAGTGTAGTGACAGCAGACCAGAGTGTAGTGACAGCAGACCAGAGTGTAGTGACGACAACAGACCAGAGTGTAGTAGTGACAACAGACCAGAGTGTAGTAGTGACAACAGACCAGAGTGTAGTGACAGCAGACCAGAGTGTAATAGTGACAACAGACCAGAGTGTAGTAGTGACAACAGACCAGAGTGTAGTGACAACAGACCAGAGTGTAGTAGTGACAACAGACCAGAGTGTAGTAGTGACAACAGACCAGAGTGTAGTGACAACAGACCAGAGTGTAGTAGTGACAACAGACCAGAGTGTAGTGACAGCAGACCAGAGTGTAGTGACAACAGACCAGAGTGTAGTAGTGACAACAGACCAGAGTGTAGTGACAACAGACCAGAGTGTAGTGACAACAGACCAGAGTGTAGTAGTGACAACAGACCAGAGTGTAGTAGTGACAACAGACCAGAGTGTAGTGACAACAGACCAGAGTGTAGTAGTGACAACAGACCAGAGTGTAGTAGTGACAACAGACCAGAGTGTAGTGACAACAGACCAGAGTGTAGTAGTGACAACAGACCAGAGTGTAGTGACAACAGACCAGAGTGTAGTAGTGACAACAGACTAGAGTGTAGTAGTGACAACAGACCAGAGTGTAGTGACAACAGACCAGAGTGTAGTAGTGACAACAGACCAGAGTGTAGTAGTGACAACATACCAGAGTGTAGTAGTGACAACAGACCAGAGTGTAGTAGTGACAGCAGACCAGAGTGTAGTAGTGACAGCAGACCAGAGTGTAGTAGTGACAACAGACCAGAGTGTAGTAGTGACAACAGACGAGAGTGTAGTAGTGACAACAGACCAGAGTGTAGTGACAACAGACCAGAGTGTAGTAGTGACAACAGACGAGAGTGTAGTAGTGACAACAGACCAGAGTGTAGTGACAACAGACCAGAGTGTAGTAGTGACAGCAGACCAGAGTGTAGTGACAACAGACCAGAGTGTAGTAGTGACAACAGACGAGAGTGTAGTAGTGACAACAGACCAGAGTGTAGTGACAACAGACCAGAGTGTAGTAGTGACAACAGACCAGAGTGTAGTAGTGACAACAGACCAGAGTGTAGTGACAACAGACCAGAGTGTAGTAGTGACAACAGACCAGAGTGTAGTGACAGCAGACCAGAGTGTAGTAGTGACAACAGACCAGAGTGTAGTGACAGCAGACCAGAGTGTAGTAGTGACAACAGACCAGAGTGTAGTAGTGACAACAGACCAGAGTGTAGTAGTGACAACAGACCAGAGTGTAGTGACAACAGACCAGAGTGTAGTAGTGACAACAGACCAGAGTGTAGTGACAACAGACCAGAGTGTAGTAGTGACAGCAGACCAGAGTGTAGTGACAACAGACCAGAGTGTAATAGTGACAGCAGACCAGAGTGTAGTAGTGACAACAGACCAGAGTGTAATAGTGACAACAGACCAGAGTGTAATAGTGACAGCAGACCAGAGTGTAGTAGTGACAGCAGACCAGAGTGTAGTAGTGACAACAGACCAGAGTGTAATAGTGACAGCAGACCAGAGTGTAGTAGTGACAACAGACCAGAGTGTAATAGTGACAGCAGACCAGAGTGTAGTAGTGACAGCTCAATCTTGTTTAAAACAAGTTGTGAAACACACGAGGGATTCCGCAAACGTATTTCTGGGTGACAGACAGCCCTGTTGGAAAGCGCATCGCGCACATACAGCACCGTGGTCCGTGGTTCCACTCCTGCTCTCCGCTTTCAGCTGAATGACTCCAGACAACCACTGTACTGTGTCCTATTACATTAGAGCCGACAGGTGACATCTTTTTCCTATTATATAGCAGCCTTAAATGAGAAACTGAGAGAGGGAGAATGACCAGAGAGTCACAAAGTAAACAATAGCCTGGACTGGGCTTCCCACTGCCACTCTAAGTCAGTGCAATTGACCGCAAAGCAGGCATAATGTTCTGACCTCAAAGGAAGATGAACAATTATCTCATAAAGGATGTTCACAGAATTCAAACTCAATTCATCGATGAGATATTCCCACTCTAAAACTGTCCCTATGTGGCGCCGTAGGTGTGGAATGATTCTCCAGTGATGTCACTGGATGCGACATCGTCTGAGTTGAGCCAGTCAACTGTTTTACATGACAGTTTGTGTCAGAAGTGGAACTCCCCTGGAACCTAAGGGTTGTGAGCAGGGCTGGGTATGCATTTTTGATAATATGGTGCCAATACTGATACCTGGGATTTGATACCGATATGAAAACGATACAATACGACTGTGTTGTGTGAGCCAATCGGAGGCTTTTTTTATTTGTTTTACATTTTGGATGATTTTGGATTGCGGTTGAACAGAAGAAATGTTATATCTTGAAATGTGCTTACTGACACTGATGACATTAACTACTTAGCATTTTTCTACACTCTATAGCGTTGAAGCAATTAGATCGATACCATAATAAGTATACAATTCCGATACCCAGCCCTACCTGTGAGTGTATGAAATATAAAACATCAACCAGAAACGACTTTGATATAAATATCCTACTCAGAGAAAATGCATGCGTTGAAAACGTAAAATACTGCAGGTTCCAAAGAGTAATGCCCATTTAAATCTGGTTCAGGTTGGGTTTTCATGCCAAGTTGCAGCTGGGAAACTGTGTCCCGCCATCAAAACAACCAACAACAGACAACGCACCACATCACGAGACCCTGTCAACATCTGTGGGAGACGACAACAGTGAATGAGAATGAGATGAGAGCGGTTGTAGAATTATACTTTATTTACATAAGGTTTATGTAATCCAAACCTCTTCCAGGAAAAGAAAAACCCACATTCATTTCATGTTTGGAAAATCTCACGACGTCATCCCACGTGTTTCCAGTGTGTTTACAGCACATGGTGTATGGTTTACCATTCCATTTGTGTTTCCATGACTTCACACAAGTCATTTTCATGGTATCACAGGTGAAACGTTGCTCTCACATAATTATTAGTATCACATGTAACTCATGTGAAGGTGCTTGTGAACACGTGGTGACATCTGAAGGCAACAGCCTACGTACGTGCTAACAGCCGATTGACAGAAAGCTCAGAATAAAGTGAATCACTGCGTAGATAGTGTGCTTTCAGTTGAGACACATGTGATAATGTGAAAATGACGTACAGTAATGATGTCAAAATCATGAAGATTCGTGTGGAATCATGTCACATGTGAACATTTTCCAAAATGTTTCCAAAACATGTTCCAAAAACACATTAGAGATGCATGTATAACGTGTTAAAAACATATGATTTTACACATATGAAATTAATGTGTTTTTCTGTAATGGTTAGGATGCAATAGAGAAAATTCGAACCATGATGGTCGTTGTAGGTAGTATTCAGCTGATGTGTGTGTGTGTGTGTGTGTGTGTGTGTGTGTGTGTGTGTGTGTGTGTGTGTGTGTGTGTGTGTGTGTGTGTGTGTGTGTGTGTGTGTGTGTGTGTGTGTGTGTGTGTGTGTGTGTGTGTGTGTGTGTGTGTGTGTGTGTGTGTGTGTGTGTGTGTGTGTGTGTGTGTATCCACAGGGTGCATTAGTCATAGCTCTCCTATTTCTCCTCTGTTATCTATGCCACCCAAAGACCTCTCCTCCATCACTCTCTCCCTTCCTCCCTCCCTCCCTCCCTCTGACCCACGAGGGCTACTATTGGTGTTTATTCTGCCCTGACCTCAACACACTGTGCTTTCTGCGTCCACCTTTCCCACGCAGATGCACTTTCACTGCGAAACAGCCGCCAGCAACATCTCTGCAGAAAATAACTGAGACTACAAGATGAATATGGATCAGGTTAGGTTAGTGTTTATATTGAATGTTGCAGCTTGTTATGACACACATGCCTTCATAAGCATGCATGCACACATTCAAACACACCACACATATGCACAATATTTCTTTTGCAAAAAACACGCTTGCGCACACACTGGCACACAAACATATTGTACATACACACACTGGTACACAAACATATTGAACACACATGTACTGGCACACAAACATTGTATATACACGCACTGATACACATACACATTGTACAAACATACACACACACTAGTACACAAACATATTGTACATAAACACACTGGCACACAAACATATTGTACATACACACATGTACTGACACACAAACACACTGTACAACATACACACGCACTGATACATATACACATTGTACATACACACGCACTGGCACATAAACACATGATTGTACACATACACAAGCATTGGCATACAAACATAATGTTACATACACACACGCACTGGCACACAAACACATGATTGTACACATACACAAGCATTGGCATACAAACATAATGTTACATACACACACGCACTGGAACACAAACATATGTTACATACTTACAAACGCACACTTCCCCCTCAAACTGTTTAGACAGATGTGTGTCTGTGTCTATTCTATACGTGCCAGATGTTTTCTATTCGGCCTCTGTAAAAGCCTAAACATGATGTAGTGAGTCTCAGAGAACACAGAGAAAGGCTCTGTCTACTGGGACTCACCCGACAGGAAGACATGGATGTGGAAGTACTGGGTCAATCCCACCTGACCCCCTAAGTCTGGTTTTGCTACAGGTGTTTCACACACATGGTATAGCCTCCATCAGCGTATACTGTATGTTCTGGATATACTGGCTATGTTGTCTCCATTCAGACATGTTTTTTTTTTTTATCCACCTTTTCTCCTTATTTTTCAATTTTTCTCCCATCCCAATTTCGTATCGCCAATTCTCACCTTTAATTATCCCCTCCCCTGTCTTGAACGTTGCTAGACGATGCCTCCCACTGGTCGGCTGTAGTGAGGAGAGAAGCCTTGCATCACGTGTCCCCTCCGGTACACGAGGAGGCAGCCTGTCGCATCTTTTCACCAGACAGCGCGGACTAACGTGGCGAGGAGTAACGCGTGGGAGGCTCACGCTGCCCCCGATACTTCCTGTCTCTGCTGTACAGGCGTCACCCAACCAACCTGTAGGAGTCGCTGTCCAAAACGGCCAATCCCCATCGACTTTCCACCCACTACCTCTGCCAATTGAGTTAGTATGACGACTGGCCAAAGCCGTAGGCAATGCTGACTCGGGGAGTCGAGACCGGAGTCTCTTGCATTGGTGACGAGCGCAATGTCCGCTACGCCACCCAGCCGCCCTCCATTCAGACATGTTTTCTAAGGAGGGACCCATTTGTTATGGAGGAGATAACGCCATGGCAGTGGCAGGATCCTGCATGTCTTTTACGGTGTGTGGGAGGAAACCAGAGTACCTGGAGGAAACCCAGGTGTTTGTATGGATCATTATATTAGGTTGGGAGGCTTTATTAAAAACGGTACTGTACAACACAGTGCATCAGTACTGTACTCCACTCAACACTAAAAACTCAGTGCTGTAATCTCATTACATCCAGTTACTGTGCATGTGTGTGTGTGTGTGTGTGTGTGTGTGTGTGTGTGTGTGTGTGTGTGTGTGTGTGTGTGTGTGTGTGTGTGTGTGTGTGTGTGTGTGTGTGTGTGTGTGTGTGTGTGTGTGTGTGTGTGTGTGTGTGTGTGTGTGTGTGTGTGTGTGTGTGTGTAGGTGTGTGTGTGTAGGTGTGTGTGTGTGTGTGTGTGTGTGTGTGTGTGTGTGTGTGTGTGTGTGTGTGTGTGTGTGTGTGTGTGTGTGTGTGGGTGGAGGTTGTGTGTCTGTGGATGTTGTGTGTGTGTGGGTGGAGGTTGTGCGTGTGGGTGGTGTGTGGGGGGGGGGGGTGGAGGTTGTGTGTATGTGTATGTGTGAGAGAACGAATGTGAGTGTTATACACATGTCTATGTGGTTGTGTGGTGTACTTTCCCCCAAAGCGCTCTCTCTCTCTCTCTCTCTCTCTCTCTCTCTCTCTCTCTCTCTCTCTCTCTCTCTCTCTCTCTCTCTCTCTCTCTCTCACACACATCTATGCTCGGTTCTGCTATATGTTTTGCCTTACGTTCTGGTTTTTGACCATCACCATAGCAACAACTTTCCTTCAACAAGCGGGTGGTATCATCCAGGAGTGTGGCCTGGTTGGAAAGAGCAACAACAAAAGGCCGCAGTGTGTGTGTGTGTGTGTGTGTGTGTGTGTGTGTGTGTGTGTGTGTGTGTGTGTGTGTGTGTGTGTGTGTGTGTGTGTGTGTGTGTGTGTGTGCGTGCGTGCATGTGTGCGTGTGTGCGTCTGTGTGATGGAGGCAGACTGCCCAGGGCCCTGTTTCTTGTACCTGGATAACTGAGTTAGCCGGATAACTTTAGCTGGATAACTGAGTTAGCCGGACTTTCCGGTTTCATGTACGTGGATTTTCCAAATCACCATGACAACAGATCCAAAAGTTTGAGCCTGGTCGAAAGCAGAGTTCAAGTTCAACTTAGCCTGAACCATCGCCACGCCCCCGCAAAGAAGTGACGGCCCGTTTCCTGAAACTATTCCCACAGTCTACGATCTGCATTATACCATTCTGAATTATGTTCTTGTGCTCCATTCTTCCAGAGGGGGCTTTTGAAATGTAAAATAGACCCAAAATGCTGATACTAAATTCACTTTGTCCTAAATAATGCACGTTATATATACCGTGGCGACGGTGGCGCTCGCTCGTGCGATGTACACATTATGTGGTTATTTTAATTGTAACTGGGATTAAGATGTCTGATGAGATGCGCTGTTTGACGGATTTGAGAAATTGAATGAGCCGTTGACGTCACATTAATGAATGAGGATAAAGAGATAAACTTCATTCATAACAAAGGATATTCTAAACACGGGTCTCTCGTTCATTAATGTATAAACAATGAATTTATCCCATCTGGCACAGTGGTCCAGCGGTAGTGCTCAAGCCTGCCAACCCAGCGACCGGGGTTCAAAACCCGGTCTTTCCAATATGATTTTTTTGAATATAATATTAATGATTATACGCCAAAGTAGCCTGGTTTTAAGTTAAAATATTATAAATCTACATGCATTGAGGATGTCATTCTTTATATAGCTCTCAACGTGCACCAAATTGAATTATTCCTATATTGCAAAAAGAAGGAGACGACTAGGGTCTTGAACCCCGGTCGTCTGTGTGAAAGTCAATAGAACAACCCGTTAGACCACATTGGAGATAAGTTAAAGATTGACTATACATCAATCAATGGGTAAGAGAGCCGTATCGTAATTCTGTATAACAGTTAACTAATTATTTTCGCTAGCAAGATCTCATTTGATTATTCAATCCAGCAGGCAAGTTTAAAGAAATATAATCTGATTGATTGAGGTAATGAGGGACTTAAAATTAGCCTATAGATAACGCATTTAACTTGTCGGCGAGGCGATTGAGCCGTACTGCAATATGTTAATAAAGTTTTAAATCAATTAATCAATCAATGCCGCTAGAGAATCAGGATTTCTGCGATCGACACCTGCTGTCTTCTCAGCTGAGGCGGGCGCGCGCACTGATCCTGAGAATCAAGTCTGGCTTGAGTTAACGAGACTGAATCCACCTTCTTGGAACAGGAAAATCCCGGCTTCAAACATCGGGTTAACTGAAGCTGGATAATGACATCTTGATCGACTTAGTTGAACCACGTACAAGAAACAGGGCCCAGCTGTGGCTCTTGTAATGGCTGCACCACCGACAGTGGGGAGACAGTGGGGTGTGGGGAGGTACGGGGGGGGGGGGGAGGGGGTCTTACATGAGAACACAGGCATTTTATAAATAAATTGAAGAGCAAAACATTGAAAATGTTCCTGTACTGTGTGGCTGTGGAATTAAAAGCTGTTGATGAGATCTTTACATGGCATTGTCTATCTATCTAACATACCCTCTAAAACACCCATGCTCATTAACAACCAACCCATTTCTGCCACAGACACATTCAAATTCCTAGCAACACACATCAACAATAAACTGAGCTGGGACCATCACACCACCCATCTACTCAAAACAGCTAATCAGAGACTATTTCACCTCAGACAACTCAGGAAATACAAGGTCAGGAAGAATTTAATGGTCCAATTCTACACACCCATAATCCAAAACATTCTGTCCTTATCCATCACTGTATGGTACGGCAACACACCCAAACACACACTACATAGACTAGATAGGGTCATAAAAAGGGCATGCA
>NC_140178.1:79207437-79297437 GCF_963971535.1 Notolepis coatsorum | reverse complement strand
AACATACAGTAACAACAGGGACAACGATGGAAATAAGTCCTGGGCCCTCATTTATCAATAATGCGTAGAAAGTGTTCTATTTTCGTTCCTAAGCATTGATTGATTGATTGATTGAAAACTTTATTAACAGATTGCAGAATGGGTACAGTACAGTACAGCTCAATACATACAATTGTTAAGGGGATGCAGACCAGAGAAAGACTTTCGTCTTGTTTACATCAGGGTCCCCCATTTTCAATTCATCGTAACATATATGACATACATGACATACAGATAGACAGTACTGCTACATCTATACATTTATGACATACCAGATTTGCAATTACAGTACTGTTTGTGATACAAAAAGAGTCCAGAAAGAAAAAGTATATACATTTGACGTAGAAACTGTACATTGGATTGGGTAGGTGGGGGTGGGGGGGACTGTACATTGGAGGTGGTTGGGTGGGTGGGGGGGGGGGGGGGGGTTGGGTAGGAGGGGTGGGTGGGGGACACTGTACAACTGTACAAACAAAACTGTACATTGGATTATTGACAAGACCATACTTGGTAATTTACTGTACATTGGAGGGGGTAGTGTTCGGACATTTACAGGGGCCAGTTTCGAGTTGCAGTCTCCCTTAGGTGTTTTTTGAGAGTGTTTTTGAAAGTGGGTAGTGATTCACATTCCTTTACAGCTTTGGGTAGGGCGTTCCACATTGATGTGGCATAATTGCGAAACGTGTTTAGTCCCTTGTTTGAGCCGAATCTGGGTTTAACATGATTTGTGGAGCTCCCTCTGGTGTTGTGATCGTGGTATTCACTGACCTTTGGGAAGTATTTTGACATGTACATGGGTACCTTGGTCGTGTAGTGTATCTTGTAGACCAGGCCCATTGCAAGTTGCTGTACTCTGTCGTCTACTCTAAGCCATCCTAGGTTGTCAAAGTGGGCAGGGGTGAGGTGGGTTCTAGGAGTAAGGTCAAGCAGTAGTCTGACCAGTTTGTTTTGAGATGTTTGTAATTTTGTTTTTAGCGCCTTTGAGGTGCTTTGGTACCATGAGGTGCAAGCATAGTCGTAGTACCCTTGAATGAGTGCTCCTGCTAGAGTCTTCAGGGTATTCTTGTTTACCAGTGAGGAGATCCGGTACAAGAATCGAGTTCGTTGGTTGACTTTTTTTATTACATTGGATGCCATTTTGTCACAGGAAAGATTTGCCTCTAGGATGGAACCCAGGTAGGTAATATCTTCTTTCCTTGTGACAATATTGTCACCCACTGTAACTGAGAAGCCGTCGGTCTTGCTGAGTTTGTTATTTGAACCGAAGAGAATGGACTCTGTTTTGCCCATGTGTAATGATAGTTTGTTATCAGCGAGCCATATGCAGATTTTGCCTAGTTCTGAGCTGAGGGTTTTTTCAACCTGTAACTTGTTCTTGTCAGAGACCAGCAGGGCTGAGTCGTCCGCAAACAGGAACAAGTTGCAGTCACAAGCTGACGACATGTCATTTGCATAAATTAGGAACAGTAGCGGACCTAGTATGCTTCCTTGTGGAACACCACAGCTTACTGTGAGGGGGGGGGGGATAGGGTACCGTTTACCTCCACCATCTGCTCTCTCCCCTCCAGGTAGGATTGCATCCAGCTCACTGATAGACTATCAAAACCAATTGCTTTTAGCTTGTCAATCAGAATGGTGTGATTGACAGTGTCGAAGGCCTTTTGTAGGTCCAGCATGACCATGCCGCAGTATTTGCCCGGCATGGAATTTAGAATGTCTCTACGCACAGAAAATTCAGGATTTATCAAATGTGCGTACACAGGGTCCTACGCACACCTGCAAGTAATCCGTGTTGATAAATGCCACTTGTTCTATGCTCCGTGCTTGTGCACGTTTTTAAGTATTTGCATACAGAACCGCCCATAATTAACCATATATGGTAATGAAACACCCCCATGAAATGTGGAAAAATGGACTAAGCCGAGCGAACTATGAGAAACTTCACTGAAAGAGTGAGCTTGATCACGGAGGTCTAACCAACGCACTGTCAAACCAAGAAGACACAGCGCGTGTTATGGGAGAATACGCGACAGGCTGATGGACTTGTACACTGTGATGTCGGATATCAGCGACTCCCTAAAGACCATTGCTGCCTGGGCAGCGCAAAATACTAATAAAGACCGTTAACCACTGTTTGGCGTTGGTGTCTTAACCCTTTATCTGCCAGGGATTATTCTGATCTTATACCGTCCTCTGCCAGCTCTATTTGTCTATGGAGATGTTCCCCTTCTTTGCAGGGCTATAACTTTTTAAATTGTATTGCTAAATTGACATTACTATGGCCCATTCAACATCAAGTATCTATCGTTTAGGATGTAGCAACGTTCTACTTTTTCATTCACACATTCATACTAAAATATGGTCTAAAGTATAAATAAGTGTTTATCGTTTTCTGCAGCATTCCATAGAACATGAGTTATAGCCACAACTTGTAGTTTGATACCGATTGACGTCAGATAAAAAATGTCAATTGTACAAGGTCCTACACGTCATGCCTCATCATCTGCTGGTGACCGGAGGGGGGGGGGGGGGGGGGGGGGGTTTATAAGTCCGTGGCCGACGTTAAATGATTCATGTAGTATGGGCGATATATATATCAGAGCAGATTATACGGTTAATAATAATCAAACACGCTGAAACTCACCGCGGCCTCCTCTGACCGTTGGGTGATCAGCGTGGAGCAGAAATATCGCTATTATGGGATGTTGATATATGCGATCCATTTCCAGGTTGTATAATACTATATGCGTCCAAATCATGTTGTTTATCGAGTTATTTGCAACCGATCGATGTCCAGTGTTTCAAGATGGAGTCCCGCTAACGATAGCGAGTGCCCGGACGAAATATGGGCGAGCACCACTTCCGGCGCGTCACTTCCGGTTTTGGCGATTCGCCGATCGGCCACCAGATGGCGGTCTTGAACCGTTGGAGAGTTGAGAGGAGATCTACAGGAGATCTCAAGTCTGCGTGGGTGAAATATGATTGCCATGACAGATTTTTTAAATATTGATCTCAAAGACGCTGTACGACGTCATTGGCAGATTACGCATGGCGGAGAATGACGTGTTAAGTCGTCCTTGGCGATTAAAGGGTTAATAACCATGCTGGAATATGAATGCCTTTTTCGTTTAGTTCTTTTAAAGTTCGATTGGATACCTGGTATAATATGATTTGTAGAGGCATACAATCTATTTTGTTGTCGGTATTAGGTAGCCTATATAAATTATATAATAGCATAGCCTACATATGCAACAGTAACTTGCGCATAATGCATGGCACAGACATGGAGCCCTGCGAATCCTGCATACAGTAAACTAACTTGATTGTTAATCTAACTGTTGTCCTTGTATCTTTACGCTTATGAAAACATTAAATAATATTTATAGGCTATAGGGCAGGCCCTCGTTTAGCCATAATAGCCTATTCTGAAATGGCTACCTGCTGTGGGCTATCTCCTCGCTGACGGACCAGTATACCTATATCATATCATATTCCTATGTCTCCAATGAATCGTGGGGCTCTGGGCAGGGCTGTACAGTGCGACGAGGTTATCGCAAATTGCTCTTAAATATAGCCTGCACAAATTGAAAATTATATTTGGGGGCACGCTTGCGACGAGTACTGATTCAAACCTTTCATTCGCATTTCACTAAATTAAGCGTGAAATGCTTTGCTCTCCCTCTCGCCTCTCCTCTCGCAGAAAAAAAGTCAGTCACACACACACTCGTCCAAATTACGTCATCTACAGGCACATACACACACGCAAGCGCACACACCTAGTCAGAGACAGAGAGGGGTGGCTCGGTGGGCGAAAACGAAAGCGAGGACTCTGTAGAATTAATTCCAAAAAAGGGTTTTACATCAGTGATATGGACCTGGTTCGGCTACACGCGAACAGACGTTAGTCAAAGCACCATTCTGTTCAAACTTTGTAAAGTTAAAGTCCGGGCAACGGGAGGAAAGGAAACACCCAAAAGACTATGCCTAAAGCATTAAGTTGAGCGGTAGCCCTACTACCTCAAGTGTTTTAAAACCACAGCCAAAACTGACGATGCTAACTACATTTGCATCGCCCGCCATGTGCGGCTCACTTTATGACAAGAAGAGCAAGCGATGGGGGTAGATCACAGATGCGGTAACGTTCCTCATAGCCATAGGAAAGGACATGGTTCAATTGACAACCGTGGAAAAGACAGCGCAGTCAACGTTGTCAAAGCCTTGGCTTTGAACAAGTGGACTCGACTCCAGTGTTTGGGCACAGGCTTCATTCACCTGGCCATTGGTAAGTGGAATAGTTCATATAAATGTATGCAAAAGCATTCGATTACCAGTTATAAGCTACTAGTTTGTAGATTTACATAGAAAATATCAGTATTTATATCTAATGTAACAATTAAAGAAAATAAATTAGTCATCATGTTCATTTATTTTTAAACAGTCAAACGTTTCAGTAAACAATAAACATTACAATTCTGACAATGTGGTTTGACATTTTCATGTTTTGCTAATGAATGCTTTGTTTTTTAATAAGATAAGTACTATGTATGCCCTCTCAGTTATATTTGCCCTACAATAAATAGTTACAAATTACAATATATATAATCTAATAATCAAAATCGAATCTAATATACAGTATAATCTAAAAAAAACGAAATGCTAAAATGCTAAATATATGCAATAATATATAATCTAATAATCCAATAATCTAAATCTAATATATAATATAAAAATGCTAAATGCATGGGTCCTTTGTCTTTAATGTTAGCTTGCAAACTAAAATACTGTCTTGGTAAGCCTCATAAATAATTGTTTGGGGGGGAAAGGAAAAACATTTTGCTTTAATAAACCACAGTTAAAGCCACAAGAGAGAGTGTTTTTTGATAATCCATTCCAGTTATTGCCATCAACAGCAGAGCAGCAGATACTGACTATGAACACTGTTATCAATTAAAGAAGAAATGTTTGCAGCTGTGGTAATACTTCAGTTGGTTCATTATAAAAGATACAAACCTGAAAACAAAAGCACTTAAATGTTAAATAAAAGGACCACAGTAATGAGGCAGGAGGAACATATTTTTTTGCACTATAATAAAAAAGTGCCCCTAAAAAATATTCTGTGGCCCTAAATTTTTCATTTAGTGAAAAAGCTTAGCGTACAGCCCTGGCTCTGGGGAAGAAAGGTTGGGAACCCCTGCTATAGCCTATACTTTATAATGTTATAGGCTATTTTATTTTTCAGTAGTCTATTTATGATTTTTTTCCATAGCCAGTCTCAGTTATGCTGTGGCTGAGACGGAACGGGATTAATGAAGCTACTATAGGAGACTGCTTCTCGGCTACGAATTAAAGCCACGATTGAAAATAATGTACTTCCTTTCTTGACAATAGCCTATAACAATAATACGAGAGCATACAATAACAATGAATCTCACTGCCATGTAGCCTACGCCATGTGTAGCCTACCTATGTGATCAATAAAAACTTGAACTTGAATTCCATCACGCCTGTGCGGGAGCTCACAAATAGGCTGTTGTCACAATGTAAATAAAAAACATGCACTGAAAAGTTACAGTATGTAGATGGTTGATTAAATAAAATTAGGCCTGGGTTGCGCGTTCCTCCCGGCCACTGGCAATGCGTTATCAGCCAAATGCAACGATGAACCATGATGCCTTCATTCGGAAAAAACAATTCCAAATGCTATTTATAGGGTTTGACAATAATTACACTAATGTCGCTATTTTACAATTAACTATAATGAATTACGGTTCATACCGAACACGTCGGTGTTGAAACTGCATGAAAGCTTATTTTACGTGTTGCAGTTTTCAGTGTAGATATACGCACAATCTCAAGCACACGTTCATGTTGATAAGTCCCACACTTTGCTTAGAAATTATCGTACGCACGGTTTACGCACATATCTGTGCGTACACACCATTGATAAATGAGGGCCCTGGACTTTTCGTTTTATCCCTGACAAGGCAAATACAAATAAAAAATCAAATCAAATCATATAATATACCGTTCTAAACATCTATTTTCCGCCGTTCGAACGCCACCTCACACGACCAATTCCATGCCTTGGTTCTCGGGTTACATGACGATATGTCAGGCGAGCGTCTTTTTACAGGCCGTGCATCAAATGACCACGTCAGACAGTATACACTCGCCACACAATTGGTGTCAGAAGTAAAGAGGACTACAAGCTTCAGGGATGCCTCCCAAAAAGCAACAGCAACAGCAAGAGCCTGCAGAGGAGGGTGCCACAGGGGGAGCCTTCGAGGATGGCTTTCAATCGGAAAGTGGCCCCACTGCAGGTCCGGAGGCCAGCTTCGCCAGGTTGGCACGGATGTTTGAGATGCATATGCGGTACCAGATGGATCGGGATAAAAGGCAGGAGAAAGAAGCAGAAATAAAAGAACGGGAGTTCAGTGCTATCAGCGACAAGGTCACCGAGCTTCAGTTGGACCTGGAGGCAACCAGGTCTGGTCCACCAACGGGACGAGCCAGTGGGGTCCCAGGCGGAGAACCCAGGATGGTGAGGTTAGAGGAATCTGATGACGTTGAACATTTTTGACCACTTTCGAGAGACTGGCAGCAGTGTATGGCTGGCCACGACAAGAGTGGGCTGTCCGCCTCATTCCTCTGCTGACTGGTAAGGCCAGGAGTGCCTTTGTAGCTATGGACCCAACTCATACCAGAGACTATGACATTTTGAAAGCAGCAGTTTTGAGGAAGTATGAGATAAACAGTGACACTTATTACCAATGGTTCCGCTCCGACGACACACCACCAGATGAGGCCCCCCATGAGCTCTACACCCGCCTCAAGGACTTGTTCTGTAGATGGGTGGGTTATGGCACCTCCACCAAAGAGGAGATCATGGAGAAGCTGGTCCTCGAGCAGTACATCAAGGTGTTGTATCCAGAGGTTAAGACCTGGGTGAGGGAGCGCAACCCAGAAACGGCGGCGAAGGCTGCAGAGCTTGTGGAAACATATGTGACGGCACATGGAGGTCCAAGGGGCCACCGCTACGCTGGCGCACTACACCAGGCCAGAGGTAAGTCTGAGGGTGTTGGGATGAGTGGTTCAGGTAGTTACTCTCCTAGGCAGCCCGGTTTCAACCAGCCCAGTTCGAGCCAGACTAGGCCAAAGCCATTTGTAAGAGGATATGCCAGGAATAGGTCAGAGGTTGTATGTTACAACTGTGGTGAGGCAGGCCATATCAGTCCAGTTTGTCCCGTTAGGAAGCCAGAGATAGCAAGTCTGTGCTATGTACCTAGGCCAGCTCTAGGCACCTCCCCTAAGGACAGTTCTGAGTCACCAGTCATGTCTGTCATGTTGAATGGCAGGCCCCTGTCAGCCTTATTAGACACAGGTTGCACACAGTCTCTGGTACAGGCCAAGTATGTCCCCAGGGAGTTGTGGAGTGAGGAAAGAGTTAAAATTGTCTGTATTGATTAATTGATTGTTTGTTTTTGGTTTGTCCCTGTAGGAGGAGCTTCCAGCATAAAGCCAGGGATGGAGGCTCCTCTCTGGGAGAAGTAATGACAGGCTTGGAAGCGAGACACAGCCGTACTAAGACCTTGGTCCCTTAGCCAAGGGCCTAGTTGTTTATATTTGTTAAAAGAAAGTTTAATCATTTTGTATTCTTTTTGTATTTATGTTAAAATATGTTTTTTCCCGTTTTTTCCCACTGGGGAGCAAAAGAACAAATAGAATAAAAAACCAACCACGGGGTGATGGCAACCTGACTGACTGCATTTTTCCTTCGCATGGCCGCCTCCTCACAATTGGTACAAGAACTGACCAATCACCGCTGATGGCGAAAATTGTTGGTCAGCGTTGTAGCCAATGACTACTGTCTGCTTCCAACGATACCCCACGCGTGGGGGGGGGGGGGTGCGAATATAGGAACTAGGTGAAAGTTGATGAGCGAAAATCTGTCTCATCTGACTCAGACTTCACAACGCACGGAGGTGGATTTTGGAATTCTTTTTTTTTTTGGCGTCAGTTTACTAATACCTCTCTCAAAGACAAATTTCTGAACGGATTTTTATAGAATGTGACCTGTACTACATAAGACGTCATGCTATGGAACCACAGTATTTTCCAGCTCATACCTCTATGCTGTAATAAAGGAATCTGGAATCTTGCAACCACTAAAGAAAAATGTGAGTACACAAGTTCAAGTTCAACTCAAGTTCAAACCTCTGTTACTCTATTTCATTAGCACTACATGTGATTAACCTTTTTTCATTAGTAACTTCAGAATGTTATCTTTGATACATTGATCCCAAGCTGCTTACATCTGATTGCTGGCTGAATGGGAGTGGATTTTAATTACCTAATTTACTATTATTTTATTAACATTACCTATTCGTCTCACATATTCTATCTCAGTCTGTTATACATGTCACACACAAACACACATGGATGAAATACAGTTCTAGACCCAGACCAACAGTCTGACTAAATTAAAATTGAATGGTAGGTAAACTGTGCAGTTAACTGCTGATTGCAGGAGGGTTTTGACATAAAACCTGATGTAGAAACGTATCTGCAAAATAGGAACAAAACATTTTTTGTACTTTTGCCAGTACAGCACAGTCGTGGCAATTTGCGAGCAAAACCACAGAATAAAATCTGGCTAGATGGCTAGCAATCGATCTATAAATAGGTGGATAGGTAACAGTTTCAGGGTAGCCTGGAGGCTGAAGCAAACAGCGGTCATCGATAGTGGCTTCACTTTTTGTTCTCAGTTGATTACGTGCCTCCTCTCTCACACAATGCATTGCTCTTTCTGACCAATGAAGGTAACCCTCAGGCACGTTTAGGTTGGGAAAACAAGACATTCAACTGCTCCCAGTTAGCTAGGGGATGTTTATAGATGAGCTATAGGAACACAGCAGTAATATTCCTTGAGAAAAGGAGCAGGACGGTTTCCCAGTACTGTCCCAGTGGAAATCTGCACCTAAGGGTAGTGGTGGTAGTCATGATGATGATGATGATGATGATGGTGATGATGATGAAGATGGTGGTGGGGTTGGTAGTATAATAATAGCAAGGCATTACGATCTGACTAGTCTTGTGTGACATCACTGTGCGGAGATGAATTAGGCTCTTTGAGAGACTTGAAAGATGGTCTGTCTGTCCAGTGGAAGATTATGTGACTTCCAATTACATGTACGACACAATGTACGCATTAAACAACGCTCTAGTTACGTTCTGAAGAAGTAGCGGAAAGACCGAGATGAGAGCAAAATAACTTAATAACCCTGACATTTTCCCTTAACCAGTCTTCAATCTTAAGCACCTTCTATATATGTACCACCAAAGGAAATAGCCATGGCTGGGAGGACAAGACTGCTTTCAGCTATACACCCCCCCCCCTCCTAAACAGACTTATATAAGCCTGTGTCATTCACTGTCAGTCATTGTCCACAGTAATAGCCCATTAAGGCCTGAAAACAGGCTTTCCAACAGGCAGACGACACAACTCAAATGGAATCCTTTTGGGCTGGAGACAGCGTTTAACCCTTTCACTGCCGCACTACCAAAACGGTTAACCCTTTCACCGCGACAATACACAGAAGGTTAACCCTTTCACTGCCACACGAAAGCCGGTTAACCCTTTCACTGCCACACAACAGAAGGTTAACCCTTTACTATCACACAACCGACGGTCGGAGGACTAAAATGAAGGACATGGGGTTTTGGACACGATGTCTGCATGGTTTCAGGGGGGGGAATATTGAGTGAGGAACACGCTGTTGTTGTATTTTTGGAGGTAGACATACAGTATAGCTTTGAACACACACACACACTCACACACACACACACTCACACACACACACACTCACACACACACACACACACACACACACACACACACACACACACACACACACACACACACACACACACTAGGGCTGAGCCCAAACGTTCGAACGTTCGGACCTTCGTTCGTTACGTTGGTGTTCGAATCTCACAAAAAATGTACACAAAAAATATATATCAGAATGTAATATATATATATCAGAATATCACAGTAATATGTTGTGTTTACAATCATTCGAAAGTCACTCGCGAACATGGGTCACAACAACAACACAATCAAACATGCAAAAAACAGAGACTTTAGTGACTCACACTCACCCGTCTTATTTCATAATACAACGTTTCCGAATGGACGTTTGGATTAAACCACGTGTATGCAGTGATGCTGATGCTTTCCCAGCGGAGCACAAGTTACTTAACGTTACACGGGTAAGTTATGTTATGCACGTTAATTAAGCTATGCAGAGCGCAGCCCTTGGCTTTAGCTTGCTAACATTAAGATAGCAGCAGCCGTCTGCCAACAAAGATGTTGTTTCAACAAATGTATTCACAAAATGGATTATCATCCAAACGTTATTGAAACCTCCCGTGACCAGTACGTAGTCAGTACTGTTAATAACCGCAGCAATGTGCGCATATGCGTTAATGTGCGCTACGTTATATGCGTAAATGTGCGCTAATACTCGACAGTACTGAACCAGAAAAGGTATTTAGGAGCAAATTGTTTGCATGATTGAAAACGATGGTTCGAACGTCCGTTCGAAAAACCCTGGCGAATGTTCGAATCCCAAAAACAGACTTGGGGACAGCCCTAACTTCACCCTATTTCTTTCCATTTTTATTTGATGGCCACATTGGGCACACACACACACATACTTGTTTTACCAGACATTGTATTGTCTTACAATCATTCCCTAGTCTGTTACCCTGACCATTTCTTGAAAAAAATCAAGAAACACTCGCACATAAACACACACATAACCACACACTAACTCACATTCACACACTAACACACATACACACACTAACACACATACACACACTAACACACGCACACACACTCGCATACAGTACAAACTCATGTATACATAATACACATGCACACGCACATTATATATATAAATATATACTACACACACGCACATCACACGTGCACATCACACACACACGTGCACGTACACACACAAAGGTGCATGCACTCACGCACGCGCACACACACACACACACACACACACACACAGCCCTGTCCCCAGTCATAATCACTAACACATTGGTGTAATGAACCACTCGGCTGGCTGTGTGTGTGTGTTGTGTGTGTGTGTGTGTGTGTGTGTGTGTGTGTGTGTGTGTGTGTGTGTGTGTGTGTGTGTGTAGGTGTGTAGGTGTGTGTGTGTGTGTGTGTGTGTGTGTGTGTGTGTGTGTGTGTGTGTGTGTGTGTGTGTGTGTGTGTGTGTGTGTGTGTGTGTGTGTGTGTGTGTGTGTGTGTGTCGTGCAGTGTGGCAGAAACAATGTTAATATTTGAATATGATGTATGCAAATGAATAAAAAGTATTGGAAATGTGTGTTTGTGTGTGTGTGTGTGTGTGTGTGTGTGTGTGTGTGTGTGTCCTTGAGGACACAAGCCTGCAGAACTGTTCATAGCTCCTCCCCTTAACAGGAAGTCATGGTATTCAAGGTAACCATAGGAGTTCAGTTACTTTGGCAACGTTAACATAACTACACTCACTACACGAGAAGCAGGAGGGGGGAGAGAAGGTGAGTCTATAGGAGGAGGGGGAGGTAGGAACGAGGAGAGAAGAGAATAGGAAAAGAGGAGGAGAGGAGGAAGGAAAAAAGGAAAAACGCCAGAAAAGAGCAGACTCCACCAAGGTTTCTTTGTGACATAATCATCACTGCGCCATTACAATCCCTATCGCATTCGCCAAGAAGACAAACCCCTGCCAAAGGCACTTAATATACACGGAGAACACGTTTGACATAACTAATCAAATCGCTATTAGGGATGTAATAGTGTACCGTTTTAAGGTATACCGCTGTATCAAGCAACCACGGTTCTGAACCGTAAGAGCATTTCCCTTTAATACCACGCCCACGGTATTCATTCATGTAGATAGCGCAAGGTTTATCCTTTCTAGGAATTCCACCCTGGAAGGTGGTCTCACTTTTTTACGGTTTCACCCCGTAAAAACACTGTTTCCGTATAAACGAAAGGCACATCCGAAAAGAAAAAAATTGCGGATTCACCTGCTAGCGTTTCCGTCTAAACAGGGCCTCAGTCAATGCTAAGTGCAGTCAGTGCTAAGTGCAGCATCATTTTCACATCAAAACAAAAGTAGAACTGTAATGTGGACTCTCAGGGTAAGATCTAAAAAAAAAAAAAAAAAAAAAAAAAAATCAGGGAAAGATCTACAGGGACAGTCTCAAAGATCGACCAGTCGATCAAGATCGACGGGTTGGTGACCACTGATGTAGTGCATATGCATGGCACCACTCTGCTCATGACAGCCAGGGGGGAAATATAAACACCACACTTCAAGTTGCTACAGTGGACTTTGTAATTTAATATACATTATTAAACTGCACTAGATCAATAAAACAATATCTTTCTTCAAAGCACATAGTACGTTTATCGTGAAATACCATATACGGTGGTATTTTGGTAGATACCGTACTGTACATTTCATACAGTTACATCCTTAATCTCTATCCTAACTATTCAAACCCAACTGAGATTCAGGCTCCTATTCACTCAAAAAAAAAAAAAAAAAAGTAAAATTACATAGAAATAGAAGCTTGTCATCATAAAACAGTCCTTGCGTCTCAGTGGTTTTAGTTGTTCTCTGTAGTTTTAGTAGTTCTGTGTATCTTTAGTTCTCTGTAGTCTTAGTTGTGCTCTGTAGTTTTAGTTGTTCTGTGTAGTCTTAGTTGTTCTGTGTAGTTTTAGTTGTTCTGTGTAGTCTTAGTTGTGCTCTGTAGTTTTAGTTGTTCTGTGTAGTCTTAGTTGTGCTCTGTAGTTTTAGTTGTTCTGTGTAGTCTTAGTTGTTCTGTGTAGTTTTAGTTGTTCTGTGTAGTCTTAGTTGTGCTCTGTAGTTTTAGTTGTTCTGTGTAGTCTTAGTTGTGCTCTGTAGTTTTAGTTGTTCTGTGTAGTCTTAGTTGTTCTGTGTAGTTTTAGTTGTTCTGTGTAGTTTTTGAGGAAAGCAACTGTTGTAATTGGAGAATCAGGAAAAGAGAGCTGAGTTTGAGATGGGTTCAATTACTGGGTGCTTTACGCCCCCCAGGGGAGGACGGGGCGGTAAAACACACATGCACACACACATACATACACACATATCTTAGATAGACAGCCATCTTAGATGACGTTTCGCCCCTGGTAACTTGCTCTGTTCGACCCGTAAACTCTGCCCCTTGGTTGAATAACGGAATCTGTGAGCTCAGACGTAAGTGTCGCAAAACAGAGAGGCAATGGAAATCTTCCAAACTTCAAGTATATCGTCTCTATCTCAGGCCTTGTCCAGACTAAAACGATTTTGATCTTTTTCGTTTTCGTTTAGTTTTCCTTTAAAAAAAGGTTTCCGTAAAAACTAAACCGTTTCAAGATACGGTAATAAGTGCGTGCCACAAATTTACAAAATAAATGTCTTTCCTGTTTTTAGACGTCGCTCTTTTATTTTGAAAACCCAGACCGGAAGTGTTATAGTGTCTGTTGCTAGCAGCTTAACTTGTGTCGGCCGGTTCTGTGCTTTTTCGAGCTAACGTAACATTTTCCAAAGGAGAGGAGAGAAAGACCGCGGCTCACATGCAGCTCAAATTACCTGTTGGAATAAATGTATTGATTGATGTTTAACTTGTCCCTGTGTGTGTCCAGTCATTTCGACTAGCAAACGTTATCATAACGTTACCTCAGGATACCACTGTCTATTGTATTTAGTTGGTTAGCTATTTAGCTAATGTGGATAGCATTTTGAATAGCATCAATGCTAGCTGGCTGGCTACAGCTTTATTTACTAAATTATGGAGGCTTTTTAATCGTCAAGGTAAGAGAGGATTTGTCATGATCAACTGAAGGCGTATGCTATGGAACAATATGTGCTTGGGTTTTCAGAAAAAAAAGGCCAGCTATGTGACGCTAATCTCTAGTTAGTATCGTGTATTGCATCACAGTAGCCTCCCGATCAAGCTCAATAGCTTCTGTAACACAAATGCAACTACTCTGATGCCATTTTGTTTAATAATAACTCCCGGTGTTTAATAAACACTTCTAGCCAGGACATATAAGACATATATGTATCATGTTCCTTTTTTTTGTCTGGGTTTGCATACGGATTAAGGGAGATGCGTGTGAGCATGTGTGTGCGCCTCGGTTGGGAGTGTGTGTACAGCAGAGCCCAGCTTGCTTCAGACAGATAGAGAGAGCACAGCATATGTAAAGCTGTAAAAGCCTGATCAAGCTCAATAGCTGTACATGTCATTGTTGTTGTGATGTTTTCACACGCTGGGTAAGGGAGAGGTGGGCTATCGCGTCATCGGTTCAGGAGAAGACGCGTATCGCTTGTAAAGATGGTGACGCAATGGGGGGGGCGTCTTCAGGCGTCTTCAGAATTGCGCACTCTGGGAGCTGGTATCAGAAAGTACCATCTTCAGGCTGCCAGAACGCAGTTCTGTGTGGCAGAAAGGTGCAAACAATCAAATACTTTGCCTAAAACGACCAAAATCGTTTTAGTCTGGACATGGCCTCAGAGAGTTGATATTCAAACTGAACGATCTAATTAAGAGTGCCAGGGTTAGGCCTGCCGCGATAAGCAATAAATCGATTAATTGCCGCGATAATTAAAATGAATGCAATGATTTTGACGGGCGCGATTAATTGCTATTTGCGCGTTTGTTTTAATGAGGCGGACCCAGTGCCCCTTGTCAGTCACTGTCCGTGTTGGGAGGCGGGCCGCTGGCTTTACTACAGAGCACAGCACAGGAGCTCCGTGGGGCTAACGTTACCCCTCATTGTGTCTATTCTACTAGCATTAACGTTACTCATACAAACAGAGTAAACACAGTTTTCAATCAATCAATCAATAACAACATTAACGAGACCCTCGTTGTGTCTATTCTGCTAACGCTAACGTTACCTCTCATTGTGTCTATTCTACAAGCGGTAACGTTAGCTAGGCTGTCTATGCTAACGTTAACGTTAGCATTAGGCTAACAAGCTGTAACGTTACCAGTCGCGTCTATTTGCTAACGTTAGCATTAGGTAATAACCGGTTTAAAATGGATGGTGATTACCTCACGTTGTGTCTATTCTACTAGCATTAACGTTACTCATACAAACAATCAATAGCGAGTTATATTGATCACGCTATGTACGATAGCCATGCTAAAACGCTAGCACAACATTAGCACCTAACCTAACAACAAGCCTTAACAAGTCAGCGATCTTTTTGCGAGACTAAACTCTCCGCTCGGTGGCAAATTGTGTTGATGTCGGTTTTGTTTAATCAATAAATGAGGCAGAATACACAGTGACTGTATCCTTTGTTTATTGCACTTGTGCCTGCTGCAAACATAATGATTATGAAATCCTAGAGACTCGTCTCTATTCTGACCAATCAGTGGTCTGCAGTGTTTCACGTGACTTTTCTGGTACCCAAAGTACCTGATAATCACAACAATACTTCCGGTCCGGTCGGTGGGCTTCAAAATAAAAGTCTAAAACACAGGAAAAGACGGAGCGGTGGGCTTCAAAATAAAAGTTTTGGGAAATAAATTTCTCCAAAAAAATATTCTCTAACCGGTCGCAATAATATCGCTTATCGCGATATTTTCGGGGGCAATTAATCGCCCAGCAAAATGTGTTATCGTGGCAGGCCTAGCCAGGGTTACTTATTTCTCTAACCTTATCTCCTCCAGTAAGCACAATCCTAGAGTGTTATTTAAGACCATAAACTCAATTGTCAGCCCCCCCCCTCCTCTCTGTACCCGTTTGTTCAAATGATGACTGTAACCGGTTTCTTTTGTTTTTGTTAACAAAGTTGCTGATGTAAGGGCAAACATCACCCCATCCCCATCCCTCCTCCCTCTGTCCAGTTACCCAATCATCCCTGAGCAGTTTTTCGCCTGTCTCCCTGACAGACCTAATACACAGTGAGCTCAATGAAATCCTCCACAAGCCCCTAGATATTTTACCGACATCCATGCTCAAGGAGGTTTTCAGTTCTGTTTCATTATGGATCTCGCTCAGCATCATACTGCACTGTACTTCACTTCGTGCACGAGCACTGAATAAAAAATTCCACCATGTACCTTTACATCCCAACATTCGTCTGGCCACACCCCCATCCGCTTACCTTCATAAGCAGGTGTGTGGTCACCTACTCGCCTCCTTCTTCACTTTCACCACAAGGAAGTGCCTTCGGTAGATCCCCACTTGACGAGGTTGTTAGTAGAAGAAAGTTGGAAAACAAAAGAACGGGAAGATACGTTGACATCATATCTTTATTTTCTCTCTCACTATTTCGAGAAAATACGGCGATATTCTCCACTTGCACAAATTGAAAGTAGGCACTTCCGGCTGACTTCCGGTTGCCAATAGTACTTCCTGTCCCATCCAAATACATTGGTTTTAGCTACTTTTCTCCCCTTATTTAAACAACTTTGTCGGCACAGAGAGGCAATGAAACGTTTGTATTATTATAGTATAGAATGTATTTAATAAGCAAACGTTTGACAGCAGGGTTTTTGGGCTGTATTTCATGTAAAAACGTTTACTGTTAGTTTCCTTGCTCAGCCAGCATTAGCCTTCATTAGCTAACAGAAGCTAGTGGTTAAACAGGCCGGATTAGCTTTGAGCTAACTATCTTTCCCGACCCATGTATTCCCATTCTAAACATAACGTCAGTTTACAAAACATGACCTGTCTATATAACGTTGAGGAACAAATTATAAGTGTGTGGGTGTGTGTTTTGGTGAACATTGGACTGCAAACAGAAAATGCATCACAGTTAGACAGTAGCTACTGTTAGCTGCCCTCCGGATTAGCTTTGAGCTAACTATCTTTCCCGACCCATGTATTCCCATTCTAAATATAACGTCAGTTTACAAAACATGACCTGTCTATATAACGTTGAGGAACAAATTATAAGTGTGTGGGTGTGTGTTTTGGTGAACATTGGACTGCAAACAGAAAATGCATCACAGTTAGACAGTAGCTACTGTTAGCTGCCCTCCGGATTAGCTTTGAGCTAACTATCTTTCCCGACCCATGTATTCCCATTCTAAACATAACGTCAGTTTACAAAACATGACCTGTCTATATAACGTTGAGGAACGTTATCTCCCGGGACGAGTAGCCACGTTAGTTAGCCAACAACCAGCCAGGCAGCGCCGTTATCTCCCGGGACGAGTAGCCACGTTAGTTAGCCAGCAACCTGCTCTCACCATGTCTCCCTCCCCAGCCCCCTGCTCTCATCCAGTCCCCTGCTCTCACCATGTCTCCCTCCCCAGCCCCCTGCTCTCATCCCGGCCCCTGCTCTCACCATGTCTCCCTCCCCAGTCCCCTGCTCTCATCCCTGCTGGCTAACTAACGTGGCTACTCGTCCCGGGAGATAACGTTCCTCAACGTTATATAGACAGGTCATGTTTTGTAAACTGACGTTATGTTTAGAATGGGAATACATGGGTCGGGAAAGATAGTTAGCTCAAAGCTAATCCGGAGGGCAGCTAACAGTAGCTACTGTCTAACTGTGATGCATTTTCTGTTTGCAGTCCAATGTTCACCAAAACACACACCCACACACTTATAATTTGTTCCTCAACGTTATATAGACAGGTCATGTTTTGTAAACTGACGTTATGTTTAGAATGGGAATACATGGGTCGGGAAAGATAGTTAGCTCAAAGCTAATCCGGAGGGCAGCTAACAGTAGCTACTGTCTAACTGTGATGCATTTTCTGTTTGCAGTCCAATGTTCACCAAAACACACACCCACACACTTATAATTTGTTCCTCAACGTTATATAGACAGGTCATGTTTTGTAAACTGACGTTATGTTTAGAATGGGAATACATGGGTCGGGAAAGATAGTTAGCTCAAAGCTAATCCGGAGGGCAGCTAACAGTAGCTACTGTCTAACTGTGATGCATTTTCTGTTTGCAGTCCAATGTTCACCAAAACACACACCCACACACTTATAATTTGTTCCTCAACGTTATATAGACAGGTCATGTTTTGTAAACTGACGTTATGTTTAGAATGGGAATACATGGGTCGGGAAAGATAGTTAGCTCAAAGCTAATCCGGAGGGCAGCTAACAGTAGCTACTGTCTAACTGTGATGCATTTTCTGTTTGCAGTCCAATGTTCACCAAAACACACACCCACACACTTATAATTTGTTCCTCAACGTTATATAGACAGGTCATGTTTTGTAAACTGACGTTATGTTTAGAATGGGAATACATGGGTCGGGAAAGATAGTTAGCTCAAAGCTAATCCGGAGGGCAGCTAACAGTAGCTACTGTCTAACTGTGATGCATTTTCTGTTTGCAGTCCAATGTTCACCAAAACACACACCCACACACTTATAATTTGTTCCTCAACGTTATATAGACAGGTCATGTTTTGTAAACTGACGTTATGTTTAGAATGGGAATACATGGGTCGGGAAAGATAGTTAGCTCAAAGCTAATCCGGCCTGTTTAACCACTAGCTTCTGTTAGCTAATGAAGGCTAATGCTGGCTGAGCAAGGAAACTAACAGTAAACGTTTTTACATGAAATACAGCCCAAAAACCCTGCTGACAAACGTTTGCTTATTAAATACATTCTATACTATAATAATACAAACGTTTCATTGCCTCTCTGTGCCGACAAAGTTGTTTAAATAAGGGGAGAAAAGTAGCTAAAACCAATGTATTTGGATGGGACAGGAAGTACTATTGGCAACCGGAAGTCAGCCGGAAGTGCCTACTTTCAATTTGTGCAAGTGGAGAATTGTCTTCATTACTGGAGTGTCTGGAAGATGATGATCATTCTGACCTTCAACAGCTTTTTCGTATTAGGAGCTCACGCCGCTGACATGCTCCCCAGCTACAGTCCTCCTTGCTGCGGCTGGATGGGGTTGCCCTCCGTCCACACAGCTGGACTGTGGGAAGCACCGACTGTTGTGAGAAGCGGTTGTTTCCAGGATGGAAACAATCGATTCTGTATTCTCTCGTTATGAAAAACGGCGTTCCGCTGTAGCAAGAGTGTACTTTTGCCATTTTTTGTTGTGATGAAGGGTTGTGTGTGTCTTGTGATCTACAACTGGGTTAGGTTTGGCCCACAGAAGCACATATGTAATTCTGGTACCGGGGCTCTTAAAGGGGGCCCTCTCTGTTCTGTGTTTTTTCCTTAGTAAAAATCAGATAGCAGGTTAGCACATGAGTTATGTGAGGCTTTTCGATGCTTCATGTAGTGGGCTATGACTGTGTCATGCTCTACTTGTCATTACATCGTATCATGGGTGTGGGGTCGTAAAGGGGTGAACTGGTAATCCTTTCCTCCCCTTTTCTGATTGGTCAGGGGTTAAAACCTCCTGTCCTTCAAGGTTCCTGTTACGTTACAGGGTAAGAGGGGGGGGGGGGGGAGTTTCCTGGTCCCACGCCCTGGAAGATTGGGCGTGTGCACCGCGGAAATTTCCCCGCCATAGAGTACGTCACTGAGCGCGTCTCTGTTGGTAAGACTTCCGTGGGTTGTTCAGGTCCATGTTATGGATCTGTTTCAGGGAGTTGTCAGAGCTCCTCCTCACGAAGCTCCTCCTCGGGCCTTCTGTGAGTTCGGACTCTCCTTCCCTGTGAGGGAGCCTCCTCAGAGTTCAGAGCCTCCTCCTCAGATTGTCAAGGTGAGTAGAACTTCAAAAAGGAGTTCTGCTCTATTGTGTGTGTATTCGATTCAATTCGATTATTGAGTGTGTATTGGTTCAGTGCCTCCTCCTCGGAGAGCCCTAACCCAAGTATTACATAGCTCAATGTTGCAATATATTCTTTTCAATCTATACAGCTCGCGTGGGAAGTCTCTCTGGGGATTTCCGTCTCCTCCCTATGGCGAGGGTGGTGGGATGTAAAAATGTACAAAATTTTACCCTCAGCTGCGTCACGTGGGATTCATGTCAGTCTGTGTTTCTTTCTTTTTTGAATAAAAAGAGGAAGGAACATGAAGCACGACGGCTCCGTGTCGTTCTCCCAGGCGACTTGGAGGAACAATGTTGGTGTCTTGCTAGACTATCCATTGATGTCTTTGGGTCTCGACACATACATAGTGCTGGCTCGGTGTGTTTCTGTTAAGAATCACGCAGGGGCTAAGTGCGCCTTGGTTGCTTGTTATTAAAACAGTGTTTTTATAGGGCAACTGGGATGGAGTTTTGTCTCTTCCGAGCGCCAGTTTACTAGGTTGTCTCGATGAATTCTCGTTCATATCTGGGGGATGTTAACGGAATAGATCAGAACATAGGTAGAGGGGTCTCACGCCCTTGGGGTGGGCCACCGAGCACGGTTCAAACCGGCCCGTCTGGGTGGCACCCTCTTTTCATGTTTTAGATCAACACGCATATCTGCCCCTTCTCCTGGAGTAGGCATGTCGGCGTGGTTAGGGCACGGGACTGGTTCTGGTCACGCTGGTCCAGGTCAGTTAACCCGTTTGTCCGCCGGGATGCAGATCTGCTGTTCTGGTACCCTGAGGGACTTGGGCTTTTTTCAGGGGGAAATATGCCGGGTCGGCCCGGGTGTCACAAGGTTAGGCGTTATGGAGACCCTTGTTGGGGACATGTTGTACTCTGCACTATCATAAGGGGCTGGTTCTCTTTTCTTCGCTCCTCTCTCAAGCATGGCGAAGAGGGGGCTGTTGGGGTGGTCTTTTGGACCTCCTCTGGTAACCCTGTGCTTCCCGAGCCGCCAGGCCCGGGCCAAAGTAAAGTTTTGTTGATACCGTAGGCCTGGGATAACCCTTTTGGAAACCTAAACACTTGTACTGCGGTATAGCTGGTGTATACCCGCAGGTGTGTTTTGGAGTTTTTCTTGAGGGGTTATAGGAACAACCACCGTCTGTACCAAGAGGGTGGTTGATTCCCTGGTATGTTGGGGCAGTGTCAACTCCCGGGTTGCCTGGTTGAGTGTGCCCCTGCACATTCATGACATCTGCCAATCATGTCAGCCTTCTCTGCCTCGACCCCTCTGGGTGGGTTTTTTTAATGGAGGCTTTGTCATGGTGACCAACAACGCCAGCATACGCCCCTTCCGCCGGGGGGGCTGTTTCAGCTGACTCCTTTGGCGCCTGTCTCGTCCGCAGTGCTCCAGGCTCAGGTTACAGCCTGCTGCCTGGTTTCCCCGGTGCGCTGCCTGCTTCCGTTGGTTAACTTTTTTGAGTGCTTACGGCCATGCTGACTGCCTGTGTTTCAGAGTCAGTGTGCCAGGCGGTGTGCTATTGGGGGGAAAGGGCCCGCTCTTGGAGGGGCCTTATCCGAATACGCTGGCGATGTGGGGTGCGGTGTCACTAAGTGACCGCCTGGTGGGGTCTTGATGCCTGGCGTCATTGACCTCTCCGGGCCCCCTTTTTCCGGGGGATCCAGTCCCTTCAGTGGGTCTGGGTCTTCCTTCGCGCTCCGCTGCTACAGCCTTGCCACGGGGTTGGGTTTGCTCTTGACCCCGTGATTCTGGGGGGCAGTAACGAGGTTGTTCCTTCCATTCGTTCCCTGGTGGCATGCGGATTGTGCGTGTGTGTAGTCGTGGGGTCAAGCCACGGTCTGCTCACCCTGTGCGTTGAGTTGCTTGAGTTCCTCTTCGCACGGTCGGATCCGTCTCCCTCCCGTAAGCCTCCAATAGGGGGGGTATCCTCCATTAGGGAGGGTCGGGGGGGCTCGGTCCTCCCCGGTCTGATGGTTGTGGGGGGCCTCAGCGGGGTACATTTGTCGGGCTATGGCTCTCGCTCAGCCTCCCTTGTGCAGTATGATGCTGAGCGAGATCCATAACGAAACAGAGCGTAAGGTTATGTATATAACCAAGTTCTGTGACTTATGGTGACGCTCAGCATCAGACACAGCTGCGGCCCTTGATCTCGCCTTGTGGTGAAAGTTTGGGAAGGAGGCGAGTAGGTGACCACACACCTGCTTATGAAGGTAAGCGGATGGGGGTGTGGCCAGACGAATGTTGGGATGTAAAGGTACATGGTGGAATTTTTTATTCAGTGCTCGTGCACGAAGTGAAGTACAGTGCAGTATGATGCTGAGCGTCACCATAACTCACAGAACTTGGTTATATACATCAACAAGTCACTAGTCTCAGGCTCTGTCCCAGTTTATTTGAACCCTTTCACTACCACACTACAGAAGGTTAACCATTTCACTAACACACTACAGTCGGTTGGAACACACATGAAAGGGTTAACCTTCTGTAGTGTGGTTGTGAAAGGGTTAAGGAGGCGGTCATACAGCCCCTTCTCAAAAAGTCTAACTTAGATCCCTCCCTACCAAATAACTACAGACCCATATCCAAGCTGCCCTTTATCTCGAAGGTGTTCGAGAAAGTTGTGGCAAACCAGCTCACCACCTATCTAACTACTCACAAAATCTCAGACAAATTCCAATCAGGTTTCCGCAAAAAACACTCCACTGAAACGTCCCTCCTCAGAGTCTCAAATTACATCATGATGTCCTCTGACTCCGGTGAATGTTCTGTCCTGGTCCTGCTGGATCTCAGTGCAGCGTTCGACATGGTAGACCACGGTATCATGTTAAACAGGCTCAGGGAGTGGGTGGGCCTCACTGGGAGTGCCCTAAATTGGTTTGCCTCCTACCTTAAGGAGAGCAGTTTCGCCGTAGCTGTTGGCCCTTTTAAATCAGACCCTTCACCGCTCTCGTGTAGCATACCACAGGGATCTGTGCTAGCGCCAATCCCATTTGCCATCTCCATGCTCTCCCTAGGCCTTCTCATAAGCACATTTAAGGGCATCTCATACCACTGCTACGCGAATGACATCCAAATATATTTCTCCTTCAAGCCTGAAAATTTGGAGAAATTAAACATCCTGCATGAGTAGCAATTTTCTTCAATTAAACGCGGCAAAAACAGAGGTACTGATTGTAGCGTCAGAAAGCATTGCCTCAAGAGTAGCCTCGCACATGGGGTCCCTTAAAGGAAATGTGTGCCCCCATTTAAGAAACCTTTGGGTCATATTTGAAAAGGCTATGAATCTGGACAAACATGTCAAAACTCTGACTCGCAATTGTTTCTTCCATCTAAGAAACATTGCAAGACTCCGGTTCATCATATCTCACAACGAACTAGAAATGTCTCTTTATTTCATCCAGACTTGACTACTGCAACTCACTCTTCATCTGTCTATCAGTTGGTCCAAAATGCTGCTGCCAGGCTACTCCCTGCACTGGCTCCTGGTAAACTCCAGGATCAATTTCACCCTAAACCTGAAAACTGCTCCCTCAGAGCTCATTTTCTACAGGCAGGCTTTTTAAACACCTATAGTCGTTTCTTTCTGTTTATGTCTTTTTATTTGTTCTATTGTTTTAACTCACTTTAATGTTTTATTCTTCTCTTCACATGTTTCGTCTGATTGTATTTTTACTAGGGATGCCCCGATCACGTTTTTTTGCCACCGATACCGATCACCAATCGTCTTGAGCCATATCGGCCGATACCGATCCGATATCGATCGTTTTTGGTTTTATATAAAAAAAAGTTTTTTTTTAAATATATTAATTATACTTGTAGTTGTATTATCTGCGAGACATCGCCACCACGCAACAAGTCAAAATGCTTGCTATCTCCACTGTCTGTGTGTATACTCTGCTTTGGTTAAATCACATTCAGCATGCCCTCAGCACAGCAGGGTCTATCTGCGGCTCTGCAGATATACCCTACTCCCTCAGCTAGCCCCGTTTGTGACTGCGATGCAAGCCGGGGCTCGAATATGCATCGAATCAATGTTATAAGACATTGATATCAGGAGCTATCTGTAGCTACTGCTAGCCGGCTAGATAACGTTAATACAATGCCTCAGTGAACTATTTAGTTCAATGGGACATTTCTTTTTGAACAGTGAACTATCGTGAGCTAACGTGAGCTAACGGAGGTATCAACATGCACTACTAGACTTGCTGGAGCATTTGTTGATATCAGGAGCTATCAGTAGCTAGCCGGCTAGATACCGTTAGACAATGCCTACT
The DNA here is from genome assembly GCF_963971535.1 of Notolepis coatsorum. Lineage (NCBI taxonomy): Eukaryota > Metazoa > Chordata > Actinopteri > Aulopiformes > Paralepididae > Notolepis > Notolepis coatsorum. Next base: position 79,273,349 of record NC_140178.1, on the reverse strand, counting down.
AAAAGTAAATAGTTGACTGGGTAATTTTGTTTAAACAGTAACGATAGCTAGGTAGCTAATGTTAGCTCACGGTCGAATGCACTATAGCATTGGTGTCAAACGCATGGCCCAAATGTGGCCCGCCACGTCATTTGATGTGGCCCCCAAGAGCTCTGGTAATTTTTTTTTTTTTTTAAACATTAATCTTGGGTTCAAAAATAGCGGCGTTAAAAGAATTGTGGGTTAATGCATTAATAAAGCTTTAACTTTGACAGCCTTAGTTATTACACATTCTTACACACATGTATGTTGAACATCTGAGGTATTGATGAAGTACCAAAGGAAAAAAGCCAAAAGCACTTACTCCTCAGACATTCTTTGACAATTTTACAGCCCAAAATACTAAAAAGATCCAGGCGGAATAGGTAACAAAGGGTTGAAGAAATATTGTCTGAACTGTCAGATGCAAACTGGCTGTGTGACATAACCGAGCATCTCGCTCAATTGAATAAGAAGCTGTAGGGATGCAAACAAGTCCCACCCAAAATTTGACCAATATAGTTGTGAACTGAGACAACCCTTATTTAGTTATTTTTGAGTACAGTTACAGTTGTGTGTTCATGCAGACACATAATAGCAATTTCATTACGAATTGAAAATGGGGGACCCTGATGTATTGATTGAAAACTTTATTAACAGATTGCAGAATGGGTACAATACAGTACAGCTCAATACACACAATTGTTAAGGGGATGCAGACCAGAGAAAGACTTTCGTCTTGTTTACACCAGGGTCCCCCATTTTCAATTCATCAGGACATATATGACATACATGACATACAGATAGTCAGTACTGCTACATCTATACATTTATGACATACCAGATTTGCAAATACAGTACTGTTTGTGATACAGAAGGAGTCAAGAAAAGGGAGTATATACATTTGACGTAGAAACTGTACATTGGAGGAGGTTGGGTGGGGGGGGTTGGGTACACTGGGATATTGACAACCATACTGGGTAATTTACATTGGAGGTGGGTGGGGGGGGGGGGGGGGGCACATTGTATAAACAAGCAAAACTGTACATTGAGGGGGGGGGGGGGGACGACTCTGTACAAACAAACAAAATTGTACATTGGACTATTGACAAGACCATACTAGGTAAATGACTGTACATTGGAGGGGGTTGGGTTAGGATATTTACAGGGGCCAGTGTTGCATTGCAGTCTCCCGTAGGTGTCTCTTGAGAGAGGTTTTGAAAGTGGGTAGTGATCCACATTCCTTTACAGCTTTGGGTAGGGCGTTCCACATTGATGTGGCATAATTGCGAAACGTGTTTAGTCCCTTATTTGAGCCGAATCTGGGTTTAACATGATTTGTGGAGCTCCCTCTGGTGTTGTGATCGTGGTATTCACTGACCTTTGGGAAGTATTTTGCCATGTACATGGGTACCTTGGTCGTGTAGTGTATCTTGTAGACCAGGCCCATTGCAAGTTGCTGTACTCTGTCATCTACTCTAAGCCATCCTAGGTTGTCAAAGTGGGCAGGGGTGAGGTGGGTTCTAGGAGTAAGGTCAAGCAGTAGTCTGACCAGTTTGTTTTGAGATGTTTGTAATTTTGTTTTTAGCGCCTTTGAGGTGCTTTGGTACCATGAGGTGCAAGCATAGTCGTAGTACCCCTGAATGAGTGCTCCTGCCAGAGTCTTCAGGGTATTCTTGTTTACCAGAGAGGAGATCCGGTACAAGAATCGAGTTCGTTGGTTGACTTTTTTTATTACATTGGATGCCATTTTGTCACAGGAGAGATTAGCCTCTAGGATGGAACCCAGGTAGGTAATTTCATCTTTCCTTGTGACAATATTGTCACCCACTGTAACTGAGAAGCCGTCGGTCTTGCTGAGTTTGTTATTTGAACCGAAGAGAATGGACTCTGTTTTGCCCATGTGTAATGATAGTTTGTTATCAGCGAGCCATATGCAGATTCTGCCTAGTTCAGAGCTGAGGGTTTTTTCAACCTGTAACTTGTTCTTGTCAGAGACCAGCAGGGCTGAGTCGTCCGCAAACAGGAACAAGTTGCAGTCACAAGCTGACGACATGTCATTTGCATAAATTAGGAACAGTAGCGGTCCTAGTATGCTTCCTTGTGGAACACCACAGCTCACTGTGAGAGGGGGGGATAGGGTACCGTTTACCTCCACCATCTGTTCCCTGCCCTCAAGGTAGGATTGCATCCAGCTCACTGATAGACTATCAAAACCAATTGCTTTTAGCTTGTCAATCAGAATGGAGTGATTGACCGTGTCAAAGGCCTTTTGTAGGTCCAGCATGACCATGCCGCGGTATTTGCCTGCGTCCACCTCTTGTTTGATGTGGTCATTCAAATAGAGAAGGCATGTGTCAGTGGAGTGGGATGTTCTGAAGCCAGATTGGAATTCGTAGATTAGATTTTTTTCCGCTAGGTACTTTTCGACCTGTTCGTAGACTATTTTTTCCATGACTTTCGAGATGGAGGTGAGAATAGAAACAGGGCGGTAGTTGCCTGGGTCTAATTTGCTGCCCTTTTTGTGCAGAGGGGTCACCCTCGCAATTTTGAAGTCCTTGGGGACGTGTCCCTGTTTTATGGAGAGGTTTATTATGTGTGTGATGATTGGGGTGATGGCGGCTGCTGAGTCTCTGAGGAATTTGGAGGGGATGTTGTCATGGCCAGTGGCCTTGTTAGGTTGGAGGGCGCTCAGTTTATTGAGTACCTCATCTGTTGTTACCATTTCTAGCTTGAAGTCGTCCTTGCGGACCCCTAGGTTTTTGTAGTAAGCTACTATGTGTTCTACCCCATAAAGCCCTGAGTGGGAGGGTAGTTTGTTTACCAGTGTTGTGGCTATGTTTGTGAAGAAAATGTTTAAGTAATTGGCTACATCCAGCTTGTCTGTGATGAGCGTGTTGTCCGTTTTTATGTTTATGTTTGAGAATCTGGTTTTAAGTTTTTTACTGCATCCTAGTTGATTATTGAGTAATTTCCAAAGTTCACGTGGTTTGTTTTTGTTTTCCTCAGTTTTGTCATTGATGAAATTCTTTTTTGCAGTTTTGATCATGGAGTTTACGTCGTTTCTTAGTCTGTTTCTTGTAAACAAGTCGAAAGTCTTTCTCTGGTCTACATCCCCTTAACAATTGTGTGTATTGAGCTGTACTGTACTGTACCCATTCTGCAATCTGTTAATTAAAGTTAATTAAACTATCTTCCATTAGTTGGATGTATGGCCTCTGCAAGGTTGTGTGCAGCCATTTGTTTTTGTAACATCTGCTACATCTGTCCCACGTGTTCTTTGCAGCTCACAGTTGTTAGTTCTGCCCCTCTTGACTGTGACAAAAAGGTTTTGAACAAACTTAATGTCATAGCTTGTATTTGATGATATTCTTCTTTGTTATTTACTTGAATGGTTTGATCATTGATTGATGGAGTAATATGGGGTTCTGATAAACTAAAATTATTTGTTAAAATAACATAAGCTAACATATATTTGTACATCTATGCAAATGCATATGCAATATGTATAACTTGAATAAGTAATAAATACAGAAACAACATGTTTAACAATATGTAAATGAGTAGCTACATTTATTTTACATTACATTAACATTTATACGGTATTTGGCCCTTTGAGGGCGACCATAATGCTGATGTGGCCCTCTGTGAAAATGAGTTTGACACCCCTGCACTATAGTATAGACTAGAGCAGAGGACCCTCCTCTGTGTTTACACGGGTGCAGGAGGGGCAAGGGAGGAGGAGGAGGAGGAGCGGCAGTTTGCAGATCCGTGTGTCTGAGACAGACAGCGAGTGAGATCTCCGCTAAGAATTGGATCATGTTTTTCGATCGGTCTCCGCGATCGTCGAATATGACTCATTATCGGAATTCACCGATCGCATATTTATACTGATTATCGGCCGATAACGATCGGTGGCCGATCGATCTGGGCATCCCTAATTTTTACTGATGATTTGTGCTGAGAAGGGCGCTATATAAATAAAGTTTTACTTACTTTACTTACTTACATACAGACACACATACTTATACACACATGCACAGATGTACATCCGTATGCATGCGCACTGCGCACACAAACAAACACACCAATGTAAATGCAAGCTCGTATGCACCCTCTTTCACACACACACACACACACACACACACACACACACACACACACACACACACACACACACACACACACACACACACACACACACACACACACACACACACACACACACACACACACACACACACACACACACACACACACACACACACACACACACACACACACACACACACACACACAGTCTGTGGGAGTCTGGATATTTCACTCTCACCCCCACTCCAATCTACTCTCGCCAGCAAGATGTCCCAAGTGACAGACACAGACACACACACGTACAGTACACATTAAACGTTCACTTCCTCTCCTTTGCCTGGTTTCCTGTCTGTTACCTCCTGCTTTCAAACACCTCTACATCATTGGGCTTTCCCTCCTTGCCTAAATGATGCCCCCCCCCTCCTCCTCTCCCCCCCCCCCCCCCCCCACCTCCTTCCCCCTACCTGTCTACATACATCAAATGTGAGAGAAAATCTACAGACTTCAGCCATTTGCACGGTGCAGTATGAGACCAGCTGCAGATGTGTGTGGCCCATGTCTAGAAACGAAGGCCAATGAGCCTTGATTTATGAGAAAGACAAAGGAGTAGATTCAACTGTATTCAATGCAGAGAATAGGACGGGGTTATCAATGCAATAAAAAGAAGAATGACACCGGATAAGCACTTTCGTAACATCAGCAGAACATTTAACTATGAAGTTCTTATAAACATCTGCCATACATGTTTCATTTTACCAGCATTTGAGCATTTTTCGATATTTTACACAAACACAAATTTGTTATATTGCTAAATGAATCCAAGAGATCAAGATGGATGACTGTATCTGTATGCTAACATTATATCAGCTGAGACTCTGCTGGCTGTGATAGGACGGGAGACAGAGGGCCGTCCAGCCTATTAGTAGGGGTGGGAATCACCAGTTTCATCATGATACGATACGATATCGATTCTTTGGACAACGATACGATATTTGCCGATATCACAAAGTCTCTCACGATACAATACGATTAGATTAGATTCAGGTGCCTGCAATCGATATGAGATGATATCATATGCCCATTTAACACAATCAGTAACATTTAGATCAAGTAAAAAAGGTAACGAAAATATCATTTGACATTTGTATTTTTGAGCTCTTCCAGACATTTAAAGGAAAATCAATCTATTGTTTTTAATACAAATAGACCTCCTGTTCACTGTAAAGTGCCACGTTTTGATATATTGAGCTTTAAACTTTAAGCTCCATTTTTTGGAACTCAACCTAAAACCCCTCCCTACCTCCCTCTCCCAAACCGTTCCTACAACAATTTGTTGATGTTGCATGATCATGATAGGCCTACATTTATTATGTATTATATTGTTTATGTTTAAATAACATTTAAACATCAAACTCCTCTGACCTCATCTGGTCTTTCCAAAGACGCGCGCACACACACACACACAGAAAGGGAGAATGCTATGCTGTAACGTCTACACACACGGAGCTACTGCTGTTGTTCTTGGGCGGATATGAGACTCGCCACAGGATTTTCAAAATAAGAGTATCGATATGAATCGATCTTATTACATTGCATCGATCCGATTCGATCGTTGATAATTACATCGATGTATCGATCTGGATCGATGTATCGTCCCACCCCTACCTATTAGCATAGGCATGTCCAGGGGGGCAACTGTGGCTCAGGAGCGTCGTCAATTAAAAGGTTCTCGGTTCGATTTCCAGCTCCTCCCAGGCAGCGTGTCAACTTGTCCTTGAGCAAGACACTTAACACCCTAACTGCTCACGATGAGCAGGTTGACACCTTGCATGGCCACCTCCGCTGTCGGTGTGTGAATTTGAGGTATGTGAAGTTGTACAGCACTTTGAATAAAAGGACTAGAGAGAGAGAGAGAGAGAGAGAGAGAGAGAGAGAGAGAGAGAGAGAGAGAGAGAGAGAGAGAGAGAGAGAGAGAGAGAGAGAGAGAGAGAGAATGTGTGTGACTCTCCAAACTGTGGTGCTATACTCCTACACAATACTGTGGTGCTATACTCCTACACACCAGGGCACACTCTCCATACTGTGGTGCTATACGCCTACACACTCCTACCAGGACACACTCTCTAAACTGTGGTGCTATACTCCTACACACCAGGGCACACTCTCCATACTGTGGTGCTATACGCCTACACACTCCTACCAGGACACACTCTCTAAACTGTGGTGCTATACTCCTACACACCAGGGCACACTCTCCATACTGTGGTGCTATACGCCTACACACTCCTACCAGGACACACTCTCTAAACTGTGGTGCTATACTCCTACACACCAGGACATACCTTAGACTTTCACATACCTGGATCTCTCCATGGCTTCATTTCAAAGTTAATAGTAAATCTTCCTACAATACACAATCTGCTTGCGTTTTTCTCGGATTGATGCCTCATATACATATCTATATCTGTCTGCATATAATCCTGCTATATACCTACGCATACACCTGCATATGCCCCATATGACTATGTATGATAGCATGTACAATAATGCTGTATATGCTGTATATATTTAATCTTACCATATATATATTTTTTTTTATCACGTTTTTTCTTCTTCTTTTTTTTTTACCAACAAACAACAACAAACATCAATAATAATATATATATATATATACACCTGTCTGTACATACCTGCACAATGCACATAATCATTTTGGGATCTGTATATATCCCTTACAGTACATACTCTTACTAGTTACACTGCTGGCCAGTATGACCATACTGTCACTGTACATATTGGTATTACAACTCTGAACATACATCTGATTAGCACTATACGGCCAGTAGTGCTAATTTATATATGTTAAACCCAGTTTAATCACCTGTACATTTACTATTGCACTTTACTGTTACATCTGCACTCTGCTTGGATGCCAAACCTCTTTCCGTTGTATTGTACTTTTGCTGTATAATGAAAATAAATTTTAATCTAATCTAATCCCAAATAATGGCCTCAATCCATGTCTCACCAGCTCTGGGCTTCGCCTCTGCTGATACCTGTCGTATAGAAGCTCAGATACTTCTCTGTCTCTCTTCCCTTTCTTCTCCCTCTCTCTTCATTCATCCCATCTTCCCCTGTGCAGACGGTAGCTTTGACGTTTCTTTACATATCCTTCTATTCTTTTCAACTGAACATAGAACTGTGTCCTTGGGAGCTGAAGGAGGGGGGGTGAGAGAGAGAGAAAGAAAGAGAGAGGGAGAAAGAGAAACATAGAGAGAGAGAAAGAGAAAAAGAAACAGAGAGAGAGAGAGAGAGAGAGACCCAAACATTTCCTGAGCTCTGCTGGGCCTTCTGACCCCACGGACGGCTGGGATTTCTCTCCACGGCTCACAAAGCTATAGCAGCGCACATACACACACATACACACACATACACACACATACACACACATACACACACATACACACGCATGCATGCACGCACACACACACACACACACACACACACACACACACACACACACACACACACACACACACACACACACACACACACACGCGCACACACACACATACACACACATACACACACATACACACGCATGCATGCACGCACACACACACACACACACACGCGCACACACACACACACACACACACACACACACACGCGCACACACACACACACACACACACACACACACACACACACACACACACACACACACACACACACACACACACACAGATGTGCACACAGTTCAGCGACCAGCCTTGCCGGGGCTCTCGTAGAAGTAGCGCTGGATGCTGCTCACATATTGGCAAGGCGAGCCTAAGTGAAAACACATGTTGTGTAAATGCAGAAAGCAGAAGTGGACGAGCCTAATCTATCAGAGAGGACCCTGTGTGTGTGTAATACAAACCTCAGAATCTGGGTTCAGAGAGAGACATCCTGTTTTCTAAATCAACAAACCCCCCAAACAAATCACATGCCTATTTAGTGCTTTGTAATCCGGGACAGGGCTGTCTTTATTCAGACTGACTGTATATAGGAAGACAAGATCATTTTGATACGTCCTCATTAAAGCTAGAATCCCAAACTTGTTTGATTCTAAACTTTGGCCATAGTCTGATATGGAGCGCATTATAACTCACAATACAGGCTTGTTTCAATCCAATGTTTAACATTTTTATTATAAATGTAAATAAATCTTTCACACCCTCAACATCCGTTTAAAACGTGGGTTTCCGTGTATCTGTCGAAGGCTCAGCGAATAAAGTTGAGATGGAAAAGAACATAAGAAGAAGAAGAAAAAAACATTATTTTGCAGAAGATATTATCATGGAGCTCATCTGCAGAAAGACAAGATTGAGTGGATCTCAGGGGCAGTATTTTCAGGTGCCGCGCTCGGCTTTTATCCACAACAGGCAGGTACTTCCTGCTTTGCGGAAATAGAATCAGCTCATTGTCCATGGTCAGACTTCAGACTCTCTGAGGGGTTGTGACCGTTGACCCTCCGCTGCCCAATTGACCTCTAACTGTGAAATCTGGAACCGATTCAGCTCGCAATGTTGCTCCCTCTGGGCACACGCACGCTCACACACACACACACACACACACACACACACACACACACACACACAACACATACGCACATTTATATACATACATCATAGAGAGTGCTAAAGCTTTCCACCAGGACAGAGAATAGCTTCTAATCTCTACAGATCAGATAGCGTCTGGGTGTCATACTGGCAGCCAGCAAGAAAAACAAGAGCAGGCTGAGAGATCATATCTCCACCCCCACCCTAGAAAATGACAGCTAATCAGTTTGGGATGTCTGACTCTTACGGTTGAAGCCTGAATGTAGAGGTGGATAAACTGATCCACACTAGTCACTAGAATACCGCTAGATACAACTGCAACGTCATTGTTTGATCTGGAGGCAATAGGTGGAAAAACTTCACCCACTTTTTGTCGCCCCAACTAACCTCCATAGCTGTTGCTAAGCAACCATCTGACTATGCTCATCCATTTTAACTTAAAAACTCCATCAACAGTTACGGTAAGACAACTCTGACTCCCTTGCGTCTCTGGATAGAACTGTCGCTGTCAGGATACTGGCCCACATTCAGAACACCAGCAGGCTGATAGAGCGTCTGAGCAGGCTTATCTTCACAGGCTCAATGCAAATGTGTTTGTTCAAAAGAGCTGAAGTCAACGTTGCCGTATCAACTTAGCTACACTGACGGGGGGAAAGCGACCCTGGTCTCCTCTTGTTCTCTTTGTGTACACAGCGCTTTCAGACGCATCCGCTTCCTACGGGAAAGAGCTCTCGCACGGATACAGATAAACCTCCCAAAACGCACAGGTCAATAATAACTCTCTCGTTTACACATCATGACGTGATATCGACCCACTAGAGTCATATGGTAAACGTTCGAGTTCATCGCCTCCTTCTCCTACTTCCATCTAGCCTTCTTAGCAGTCAGGTTTTCAACATCCCCCCAGTGACACCTCGCTTGAGGTGTTTCTACCTCATCGGACCACGTGGTAGAGAGAGGCGGAAGGGTGGGAGGGAGAACGGGGAGGACAGGTGACAAAGGTCCCACGCTGGTATCATACGTTGTTACGATTAGCTGAGTGGACGAACAGGACGCGTCTATACTTCCCGCAAGCAAGTTGTCCTTTTGTGCGATCTGATTGGCCACTGACGTTTCTAGTCATGTGACATGTGCGCCAATCGTGGGACGGCAAGTTCGGCCACCGGTTAAGCTTAGGCACTCTTTCGAAGTTGGTTAAGGTTAGAGTTTGTCTTAGAGCAGGGCGATAGAACACCAGCCCTGATTCCAAACTCTAACCTTAACCAACTTCGAAAGAGTCGCCTAAGCTTAACCAGTGATAAACTAGGCGTTAGGTAGTTTGCAGGCTGTTAGACCTGGAAATAGGCGCAGAACTTGGCGTCCCACGATTGGCGCACATGTCACATGACCAGAAACGTCAGTGGCCAATCAGAGCAACGCGGAAGGACAACTTGCTTGTGGGAAGTATAGACGCGAACAGGACGCCCCTCCGATCACAGCCATGTAACGACCTGGACCGGGGAAATCATTGAGATCGAGATAGCCGGCTCCAAACAACCACGCCATTGTAACACCAAACTCTGGAGCCTACCTTCTTGGCAGCCCTGGACGGAGACCTCCGGGTGGGCTTGGTCACCTGGCCGCTCAGGGTGACCGGCTGCTTGGACACAGAGCCATTCTCCCTCTTCTTGCTGGGGGAGGGCGGGGGAGAGGAGGCCGAGGGGGAAGGGGAGGCCGGAGGAGATGAGGCCGAGGAGGGGGTGGTGGGCGGCACGGACACACGCACGGCCATCTCCTCCGTGGCGGTGAGGCGCAGGCTGCGGAGCAACTCGTCCGTCTCCCTGTCCACCACCAGCAGCCTGGTCTCATCCTCCACCGCCTTGATGCGCTGCACCACCTGCACAGAGGGAGGAGGGTTAAGATAGATGGATGGAGAGAGAGAGAGAGAGAGAGACAGACAGACAGACAGACAGACAGACAGACAGACAGACAGACAGACAGACAGACAGACAGACAGACAGACAGACAGACAGACAGACAGACAGACAGACAGAATCTTCTCAGATGTCAAGTCAAGTGTTCCTTTATTAATCCATTAATTCCTTCTAGAAAAGATAATAATAGAAATAGTATAATAATAAAGTAGAACAAAGTATTAATAGTGGAAGGTGTATCAATTCAGGGGTCGTTGGCATGCATTTATATAGCGCTTTTCTAAACACTCAAAGCTTTACAGTGTAGGGTGGAAATTGCCACAACACCACTGTGTAGCACCCAACCTTGGGCCACACAAGCTCAATGGCTGCCATACACTGGCACCAGGCACACATCACACTACACAGTAGGACAGGAGACAGGGATTGAAGGATGGTACCAAAGGATGGTAGCTACTCGTACTCGTAAGGATGTCCCTATCACCGTAACAGGGGCACTCTCCAAGACATTTACTACAAACGGTGCATGGGCAAGGCTAAGAGAATAATCAAAGACTCCAGCCACCCAAACAACTGCCTCTTTGAACTGCTGCGGTCAGGCAAGCGATACCGGAGTCTCATGGCAAGCACAGAGAGACTCAGAAGAAGCTTCTATCCTCAGGCCATCAGGATGCTAAATGACAATAACACTATGTAACAACCATCAAATACACTCACAGCACACACATCCACACGCACACACTCACTTTAAACAACCAACTCACTGCAGCACCCACTTTAACCACTTTACACACACCTAACACACTTTATATTTATTGGTAAAGAATTTGCACTACAACTCATACCGCATTACACCTTACTGTAAATTGTACCTAAATTGTACCTCATCCCATTCTGCATTGTACTGTATAGTATATAGTATATTGTATTGTAACTCAGTTACTTTTCTACTCTGCATTGTATACTGTATAATGTATATATATATTGAACACTTTTGTCTACGTACTTGACTTATTATACTTATTTTATACTTATCTATTTTTATCTAGCACAATCTCTGGAGCAAAACAGAAAGAAGCATTTTATATAAAAGTATTCTGTACTTCTGTATGACAACTAATAAAGAAACTTGAACTTGTTACTGCCAAGTCCAGAGTGTCTTCCTGCTGGACAACAACACCACCAGGTCCAGAGGTCAGAGTGCTCCCTGCTGGACAACAACACCACCAGGTCCAGAGGACAGAGTGTCTTCCTGCTGGACAACAACACCACCAGGTCCAGAGGACAGAGTGCTCCCTGCTGGACAACAACACCACCAGGTCCAGAGGACAGAGTGCTCCCTGCTGGACAACAACACCACCAGGTCCAGAGGACAGAGTGTCTTCCTGCTGGACAACAACACCACCAGGTCCAGAGGACAGAGTGCTCCCTGCTGGACAACAACACCACCAGGTCCAGATGACAGAGTGTCTTCCTGCTGGACAACAACACCACCAGGTCCAGAGGACAGAGTGCTCCCTGCTGGACAACAACACCACCAGGTCCAGAGGACAGAGTGCTCCCTGCTGGACAACAACACCACCAGGTCCAGAGGACAGAGTGCTCCCTGCTGGACAACAACACCACCAGGTCCAGAGGACAGAGTGCTCCCTGCTGGACAACAACACCACCAGGTCCAGAGGACAGAGTGTCTTCCTGCTGGACAACAACACCACCAGGTCCAGAGGACAGAGTGTCTCCCTGCTGGACAACAACACCACTTTCCGACAGCGGCTTTGACCGAGTCTCAAACCGGCGATCTTCCGATCATGAGTCCGGAGCTCTACTCATGTAGCCACTCTGCCGCCCTGCCGGACAAAAGGAAAAAAGGTTTGAGAACCACTGGTCTAGATGCTGATGGGCTGCGGCTCAATCCAAGAGACATTACAGCCAGCCATCTCAAAAGGGAGACCTCTGTCACATCAGCGACAACACTGTGTGGGAATGATTCGATGACAAGAGGGGCCAGCCAACTGTATCTTCTTGGGGGCTAGTTCATTTCCGAGAGACACATTCAAACGTCCATCCCCTAAAGTCCTATTCAGGACTATTTGTACTGGCTGTTTGAATGAGTAATGGGTGTCTGGGTGGGGGGGGGGAAGGTGAGGCATGCTCTAGGAATGGAGAGTAAACACCCTCTGGAAGGACCGTAGCTCACGGTGGACACTGAACGTGATGACTGATTCACGCTGGGGTGCTGAGCCAGGGTCAGGAAAGACCCACAAGGGCACTGTTGCACATACCTATGACCTATGACCTTCTGGGGAGACATTCTAAATGATGAATAAATACTTTGCACAAATAACTTTTCTGCTTAATTGGGTAGTACACAGTGGAGAATGATATAAATTATGAGACAGAGAGAGAAAGAGGGGTCTTATAATAGGGCTGCTCGATTATGGCAAAAATCATAATCACGATTAGGTTGATTGATATTGAAATCACGGTTATTAAACACAATTGATTTGAGAACATCATATGACGATGACTGAATTTGTTTCCTGTTTTTTCTCAACCAAAGGTTGCCTTTCTGTCATCTTCTACAAGTTACCAAAGTTTCCAATATAACTGGAGATACACGCCATGGCTCCCTCCTCACTCTCAGTCTCAAGTCTCAACACAAGCTGAAACTGTTTGGGCTGGAGGGGGGGGGGCACACTGCTGTGAGGGAAGGGTGCACAGCATTTACAACACAAGACGAAATGAGCGCAATACGGCATGTGGCACAATAATCATTTTATCTCGGTTATCTTGTTTTCATGAACGTGGGGAAGCCAAAATCATAATTGAAATTTAAACTTGATTAATCGCCCAGCCTTACTGTGAGACCAAATCCACAAGCAGCATGCAACCCATGAGCCCACTGGAGCATTTTCTCAAAATTATATCTTGGAATTGCAGAACCCAATCAGCTATTGAATCATATAGACAATCACATCTTCACTCAAAGCCAAAAGTTCAGTTCTCAAGTGTTCTAATCAGATTGTACACCTGAAATGGTTAACAGGACATTCCATCAATAACTCACTGTATTTGTATTCTAACTTAGTGTATATATTCTACTACATCCTGCACAATTGTACAACCCTGTCCTATATTATATTATATTATAATAATAAAAATGTACTTTAATTGTCAATGTTGATGCACCAAATGAACAACCAAAACAAATCCCTGTGCAAGCTTACTTGGCAATAAAGACCTTTCTGATTCTGATCCTGATAAATGACAATAACCAATTGTGCAGATAGATATTTCAAACTCCTGGGCAGGGGTGCAGTGGTCATGCCACGCGGTACCACGCCGTCCCAGCACTTTTCTGAGCAGAAGCACACAAAAATGCGTTCACAACTTTCACTCGACTCGTCGAGCCGTGCGCGGCGCGCCAAGTACCGGTACTCACCTATCACCTTTTGCATAACAATAGCATAACAAAGAACGAGAAGTGCAAAACCAAAATACAAGCCCTGTACCAATTGGTGGGGGGTTGCTTGAGCTGTGGAACCTGCCACTACAAATGGTTCCGACGGGAAGGATGAGACATTTCTTAAATTGTGCTTCAGAAGGAAACTGTCCTTCTGTAAACTGTAAGTTACATTGTTAATTTAGTTTGTATTTATTTTTCTAGTTTAAGTTAATTCAATTAAAGAAATTGTAACTACAATATTGTATCTACAATTACATTTAAAACATTGTTTGTTTTTCAACCATATCTGTTGACAATATAATTTCTTTATATATTGAAGGCTACATCCTGCTACCTTTTTCAGCTTCTCTATTTCAAGGCAATATTTACAAAAACGAAACTAAAACTAGTAATTTCCTACAAACATGTTTCCTACTATTTATGCATAAAATGAATCTGTTCTGTGTGCATGCGAGGGAACATATGCGCATGCGCGTGCACGCAGGGCCGCCTCAGGGGGTGTGCGAGCAGTGCGGTCGCACAGGGCCTCGCGGGAAGGGGGGCCTCGCAAAAAAAAAAAAAAAAAAAAAAAAAAAAAAAAAAATTTGCGAGGCACCCCTTCTCGCAAGGCCTTTTTTCATCACATACCTAAAATCTAGTTTTGCTTATATGCTTATATATTTCACATTAGACACGTTTGTAGAATGTGTCTGTCTTGTTCCGGGCTCTGCGGCTCTGCAGATATACTATTGGAGCTCTGTGGCTCTGCATACACTATTGGAGCTCTGCGGCTCTGCAGCAGATATACTATTGGTTTCAACGAGGGGAGGGGTTACAGGTAAGGTAGTCGGCCGGCGTGCGTCTGTCTGACTATTTCCACGGGAGCGCGTGCAGCATTGGAGGTTATGCCAGGCAAGACGAAGAGGACGGTCGTTCGGCAGATGGACTGAAGATGAAAGTTGTTGCATGTTAGAAAGTTCAGTCAGGCTAGCCATGTCGGCTTAGCTAAAGGCAGGGACAGCTAGTTAGCTTTAGCTACGTTATCGAGTGCTAACATGTGGTTCAGTCGGGATAGCCATGTCGGCTAGTAGCTTAGCTAAAGGCTAACTAGCGTTAGCTAACGCTAGCTATCGAGTGCTAACGTGTGGTTCAGTCGGGCTAGCCATGTCGGCTAGTAGCTTAGCTAAAGGCTAACTAGTGAGAGAAAATGGTGGTTTTTCAATGTATGTGATGTATAGATTGGGGAGAGATGACAGCTAAAATGGTAAAACAACGAAATGTGCATGGAAGCAGGAGACGGTGATAGAACGGTGGTGGAACCAGTGGTTTCACAGGCACAGGCCGCGTCAGCGAGGGTTTTGTTATGAATTCCTTAGAGGAACATCTGAGATTAGAGTGTACTGTCTCCCAGGACAGGAGGGAGAGAGGTTCATCTTAATGAAACGTGAGTTTATTAGTGTTAAAGGTTATTCAGTTGTCATGACAACACGTCGCATGACAACCAGAAGGCGGGGCCGTCGTTGCGACGACGAACATCTATAAGTCGGACGGTGTTTCCGGGTGTAAGGCAGACTAGAATCTGACCGAGAGCGAGTAGGACTGAGATCACACAGAGGACCTTCTCTCCTCTCATCACGAGAGAGGGGGGGGGGGGGGGGAGGAAGAATGCCACGACATCAGTAGCTTCGGCTACCACGAGGATGGTCTTAGGCTAACGAACAGGCCTGAACACTATTGGACTGAATCACAAAAGGACAATCTGAACACACCGAAAGATCATTAGAATAGACTCTTCAAGGACGATACAATTTGATAACATCTGATAACATCTGATTATGAGGTTTCTGTTTAGAGAAATAAAACAACGCTTTTCCTCACAAGGTATCTCACGTTGTCGAAGTGTCGAATTCTTACGGAAGTGGAGGAGTATTATGGTTTATGGATTGCACTAATGGGGGAAGATAAGGATCTTATCTACCAGTATCGGAGACGTCAGGACCATTAAAAGTACACAACGCAGAGGAATTGGATGGAGAGCCAAACAGACGAAGACGTGATACTGGCCAGTTTGATCAGAATCTTACAGTTGGTGCCGTGACCCGGATTTGCAAGAGATTAAAACAACGGGAACAGTTGGTTGTTGTTGGTTGTTGATGACAGCCGGATAAGCAAGAGATAAGAACAACGGATAAAGACTTTTTCAATAATGGGGCGACAGTGGACAACAGTCATCAATGTGTGGGAGAATCATGATCGAAGCAAGGCCGGTCAGCCCTGGGAGAGAGCGGCGAGTCGAGCGGTCAGGAGGCGAACCAGCGCTGTAGGGGAAACAGCGCTCCGATCAAAAATGTGAGTTCACTGTGCACACGGTTGTTTTGATTTTAAGCCAAATAAAAACGAACAGATAGTGAATCCGTAAACGTAAACATTTCTAGTTTGACACAGAGAGAGAATGCCAGCTGTAATAATATGAGCAGAGAGCCATGGTGAAAATCGAGGGTGTTATCTACAGAGAATGAAAAGCAAACGAGG
Source organism: Notolepis coatsorum (assembly GCF_963971535.1). NCBI lineage: Eukaryota > Metazoa > Chordata > Actinopteri > Aulopiformes > Paralepididae > Notolepis > Notolepis coatsorum. The sequence continues at coordinate 79,256,745 of NC_140178.1, read as the reverse complement.
CAGGCTGCACAGTTTTGGTTTAAGGAGGGTAAATGCGAGATGAGGAAAGGGGGGGGGGGGGGGGGCGCTTGAATCAGATCGAAAAATTGTTATGGCGGGACTGTTTTCATAACAGAAGGAAAGTCGAAAGGAGATTGTACCAGTGTGTATTATGTCCGATCAGGCAAGAGTATTAGTCTGAGAAAGCGTCCCCTGATAATGGATAGGAAAGAGAGGAAAAACAGCTGTGTTTTTAGGCCGTGGAAGGAAGGGCAGCGTTTGTTTGTTTGAGAGAGTAGCCATTTGCACCGAGTCAAAATGGCCGTGAGCACCACGAGGAGATAACAACAGATAAAGAACCAGGAAGTGACACGTCAACTAAAACACCATGGAGGAGGAGTAGGTTGTCACCTAGTGGCGGAGGGGGGGTAGTGCTGGGGAGTTTTCATTACCCATAGGGGAATATTTAGAGTTTAATTCAATTAAGGAGTTTAATTGCGGAGGGGGGGGGGTAGTGCTGGACAGTTTCCATTACCCATAGGCGAATATGTAGAGTTTAAGTTAATTAAGGAGTTGAATTTTTTCAAAATTACCAACTGCTTGTGTGTATACACGGTGGTGTATGTGAGAACTTTGTAAAGGAACTCAAAGTGTGGTATATAGAGCGACGGGACAGCTCCAGGGCGACGGTAGACAGCCCCGTAGGGTATATAGAGCGACGTGACAGCTCCAGGGCGACGGTAGACAGCCCCGTAGGGTATAGAGCGACGGTGACAGCTCCAGGGCGATGGTAGACAGCCCCGTAGGGTATAGAGCGACGGTGACAGCTCCAGGGCGACGGTAGACAGCCCCGTAGGGTATAGAGCAACGGTGACAGCTCCAGGGCGACGGTAGACAGCCCCGTAGGGTATAGGGCGACGGACAGCTCTGTTGTATGTTAGATGATAGTACGAGTACGTATGTGAGTTAGGAGCAGGGAACCAACCTGCTCTGTTGTATGTTAGAGCGATGCAAATAGTTTTAGGCACTGATTCTGGGTTTTTTGGTTGTTGCACTGTTTTTGGGTTATCACAAAGAGGCGGGAAGAGGGTCCGTGCGTGAGGATACCAAGTGCGTGGGATGCCAAAAGATAGGGGGACAGGGCTTATGTTGTGTGCTCGGTTGTATGTTATTATCATAATAATAAGATCGATATACAGGTTAATTAAATAAGTTTAATTATTAATTGATTAAATAAGAATTGCACAGAAAGATGGTGCAGTTATTTGAATGGGTTAATTATTGAATAAAGAGGGAGGTTGAATTCCAGTGGGGCCTTCTCACACCTAATAAATAGGCAGAGTCTTGAGGGGACACGTCACCAGAAAGAACTGGCGCGCGCTGGGGGTCACCCGTGGGACAAACGTAGAGCGCCGAGTGGGTATCGTTTAGCTGCTGGTGTCACGCCGGAAGACAACAAAACAGGGAACAGCCCTGTAGGATTAGATATGGGTGTTGAGAAGGTGGGGGACTAATAGAGAACAAATAGCGCCATGGGCTGTAGGACACTCACACCGTCCAACAGTCTGAAAGGGCGTGGCCATGGCAGGGGCTTGCAGAGGAAAAAAAATATATAGAGAACGAGCTGCAGGCCCAAAGCCACGGTAGACTAATAGAAAACACAGGGTCGAGTGTACAGAAAGACTGCCGGTGTTGTGTTTCTGCTTTCAAGGGGGGAATGACACCGACAGCGATGGAGATGGCCAGGAGACAGACTGGAGGAGGAGGAAGCCGCAGGGGCCAGGCACGGCAGCCTGGTACACAGATCGTCCACGACGAGAGAGAGGGCCGACGGCGGTGGAGATGAGCCTCAACCAAGATGACCGACGGGGCGGAGATGACCGACGGGGCGGAGACGGCCGACGAGGCGGAGTCCAGCGGTCGCAGGCGGTGTTTGCCCAGGGGAGAACGAGGCAGACATTGGAGGGGGTTTCCCTGCGGAGACGCTGTTTAGAGAGCGTTTTGAAACAACAGAGCACGGGCGGTGAATCATGAACAAACAGGGACTTCCTTTCAGAGTCAATCAGGAGATCGAGAGACGAGACAACAGCGAGAAGTCCTGTGTTCATTGATTAGGAGTATGAGATATAAATGGAGGATTCATATATAAGATATATGTATAGAAGGATATATATATATATAGAAGGTAGATAAGAGGGAGAACAGTAGAACAACAGGATATAATTATTGGGAGCAGACAGGGGGGCTCCAATGGTTATGAGTCGTTGGATGTTGTTGGTTTTGGTGGTCGGTTTCGGTTCCCTTTGTGCACGAAGGGGGGCGCAAACAGACATCAGGCAGCAGGATCACTGGGTTGACCGTGGGCCGTCTTCGTTTCTTGTGCACGAGAGACGAGGTTGGTTTGCTTCAACCACAGGCTATTTTTGGCATAATTAATTAAAAAACCAAATAATGATTTATGATTCTGAAGGGGTGATAAGAATCAAGGGGGGATTGAGAGAAAATGGTGGTTTTTCAATGTATGTGATGTATAGATTGGGGAGAGATGACAGCTAAAATGGTAAAACAACGAAATGTGCATGGAAGCAGGAGACGGTGATAGAACGGTGGTGGAACCAGTGGTTTCACAGGCACAGGCCGCGTCAGCGAGGGTTTTGTTATGAATTCCTTAGAGGAACATCTGAGATTAGAGTGTACTGTCTCCCAGGACAGGAGGGAGAGAGGTTCATCTTAATGAAACGTGAGTTTATTAGTGTTAAAGGTTATTCAGTTGTCATGACAACACGTCGCATGACAACCAGAAGGCGGGGCCGTCGTTGCGACGACGAACATCTATAAGTCGGACGGTGTTTCCGGGTGTAAGGCAGACTAGAATCTGACCGAGAGCGAGTAGGACTGAGATCACACAGAGGACCTTCTCTCCTCTCATCACGAGAGAGGGGGGGGGGGGGGGGGGAGGAAGAATGCCACGACATCAGTAGCTTCGGCTACCACGAGGATGGTCTTAGGCTAACGAACAGGCCTGAACACTATTGGACTGAATCACAAAAGGACAATCTGAACACACCGAAAGATCATTAGAATAGACTCTTCAAGGACGATACAATTTGATAACATCTGATAACATCTGATTATGAGGTTTCTGTTTAGAGAAATAAAACAACGCTTTTCCTCACAAGGTATCTCACGTTGTCGAAGTGTCGAATTCTTACGGAAGTGGAGGAGTATTATGGTTTATGGATTGCACTAATGGGGGAAGATAAGGATCTTATCTACCAGTATCGGAGACGTCAGGACCATTAAAAGTACACAACGCAGAGGAATTGGATGGAGAGCCAAACAGACGAAGACGTGATACTGGCCAGTTTGATCAGAATCTTACACTAGCGTTAGCTACGTTAGCGAGTGCTAACGTGTGGTTCAGTCGGGCTAGCCATGTCGGCTAGTAGCTTAGCTAAAGGCTAACTAGCATTAGCTAACGCTAGCTATCGAGTGCTAACGTGTGGTTCAGTCGGGCTAGCCATGTTGGCTAGTAGCTTAGCTAAAGGCTAACTAGCATTAGCTACCGCTAGCTAACTAGGCATGGCAACAACCAGGACCACCTGAAGCTTTTTAAGAAGGAGGTGATGAACTACAGACAGACGAGGCACGAGAACATGGTCCTCTTCATGGCGGCCTGCATGGCTCCACCCCACCTGGCCATCATCACCAGGTGAGAGAGGGGAAAACAAACGCACGTCACAAATGATGGATTCAGTTCACCTCCAATACCTGTTATTATCCTTGTCACATTTTCACCTCTCTCTCTCTCTCTCTCTCTCTCTCTCTCTCTCTCTCTCTCTCTCTCTCTCTCTCTCTCTTTTTCTCTTTCTCTCTCGCCCTCTCTCTCTCTCTCTCTCTCTCTCTCTCTCTCTCTCTCTCTCTCTCTCTCTCTCTCTCTCTCTCTCTCTCTCTCTCTCAATTCAATTCAAATGGGCTTTATTGACATGGGAAACATACGTTTACATTGCCAAAGCCAAACAAAACAATCAAACAGATAAAACAAAAGAAATCAGTACATTACAGAAGGAATTTCTTGTACAGTCTTTATGGTGGTTGTATTCCGTTGGATGTCCTTTTCTTGTCACAGCAGCTCACAAATCTGGCTGCTGTGTTTGCACATTCTTGTATTTCTCCCAGTAGGTATGGGAGTTTTGAGTTATTGTCCATGTTTTCAAAGTCTCTTTGGGTGTTTGCAATTTGTGGGAAGTATATGTCTCTGATGTCTTGGTATAGTGGGCAGGTTGTTAAGAAGTGGAGCTCGGTTTCCACCTCATCTTGTGTGCAGTAGGTGCATAGTCTGTCTTCGCTTGGGAGCCAGGTCTGCCTATGGCGGCCTTTCTCGATGGCTAGGCTGTGCTCGCTGAGTCTGTACCTAGTCCTGTGTTCTGAGCTGTGTGCTGAGCTGTGTTCTGCATGTGTTCTGTGTTCTGAGCTGTGTTCTGAGATGTGTTCTGAGCTGTGTTCTGTGTTCTGAGCTGTGTTCTGAGCTGTGTTCTGAGCTGTGTGCTGAGCTGTGTTCTGCATGTGTTCTATGTTCTGAGGTGTCCTGTGTTCTGAGCTGTGTTCTGAGCTGTGTGCTGAGCTGTGTTCTGTGCTGTGTTCTGCATGTGTTCTGTGTTCTGAGCTGTGTTCTGAGATGTGTTCTGTGTTCTGAGCTGTGTTCTGAGCTGTGTTCTGTGCTGTGTTCTGAGACGTGTTCTGTGTTCTGAGCTGTGTTCTAAGCTGTGTTGTGTTCTGAGCTGTGTTCTGAGCATATATAGTGCTTTTACTAACTATATTATATTTCTCTCTCCTCTGGTCAGGGGCATTGCCGGGTCTGTGCAGCGATAACACTGTATATTGACTGTAGAACGGGAGCTCTCTCTCGCTCTCTCTTGCTATATGTTGACTGTATCATGCCCAGCCTCAGGCAGCGCTATTATTTAAGAATATGTTGACTGTAGGGGTGGACGGTATGGTCTAAAATGTATATCACGGTATAATTTGAAGCATAGACGGTAACGGTATATCACGGTATCATCGTTTTTGATTAAAAAAAAATTATTTTATATAATTTTTTTTTTATATAAAATATATATATTATATAATTAGACTTGTACTTGTATTATCTGCGAGACATCGCCACCACGCAACAAGCTCCACTGTCTGTGTGTACTCTAGTAGCCTCCAGCTACGGCCAGGATTCTCCGGAGCTGCACCTGGACCTATACTCGAGTAGCCTCGAGCAGAGCTACGGCCAGGATACCCCGGCGCTGCACCTGGACCCTATTGTATTGGTATAACGTTAGCAAGCCCTCAGCTCGAATACGCATCAAATCAGTGTTATAAGACATTGATATCAGGAGCTATCTGTAGCTACTGCATATATAACGTTAATACAACGCCTCAGTGAATTATTTAGTTCAATGGGACATTTCGTTTTGAACGGTGAACTAACTTGCGTTAACGTGAGCTAGCATACACGTCTCTAGTACTAGACTTTGTGGAGCGTTTGTTGATGTCAGGAGCTATCGGTAGCTGGCCGACTAGATACCGTTCGGTTAGACAATGCCCCATCATGTATTAAACTAAAAGTGAATAGTTGACTGGGTCATTTTGTAACGGTAGCTAAGCAAACGTTAGCTCAGGGAGACGCCACCGTCCTCCCGACAGCTCCCGTGTCCCGTCCCACTAGACTACTAGACCCGTGTTTATGTAACGGGTGTAAAACTCACTCCCCAGAGGCACACAAACTGAGCGCTTAGAAGGGAATTCCTTTCTTGGCGCAGCGGTTTGTGATGTCGCCCGCAGTGCGGACGCCTGGGGTTCGACTCCCACTCAAGGCATGGTCGAATTCGTGGCAGGGGCGAGTTGCCTCTGTTACACTGGTGCCGTAGACCCGGATGCCTTGGGTGGTGTGAGTTTAGGGGGGGTGAATGTAACGGGTGTAAAACTCACTCCCCAGAGGCACACAAACTGAGCGCTTAGAAGGGAATTCCTTTCTTGGCGCAGCGGTTTGTGATGTCGCCCGCAGTGCGGACGCCTGGGGTTCGACTCCCACTCAAGGCATGGTCGAATTCGTGGCAGGGGCGAGTTGCCTCTGTTACATTTACATGCGTGCGGTAGGGGCTGGCACGCCCACTGCGCGAAGCCTCCTAAATAACTTTTTCCAGTTCGCACATATCTATTATCTATGACTAATTCTATCTATTTTTAGGGGCAAATGCGAGTGAAATAGTCGCGCTGTGGTTACATGACGTCATTGCTATTTTAGAGCTGCACTACCGGTTACACGGTATAGTCAAAATCCATACCGTAGAGCAAATTCATACCGTTTATACCGTATACCGTTTATACCGTCCACCCCTAGTTGACTGTATGAAAAAAAAATATATATATATTTTGTTTTACCTTTAGGGGGGGGGGGGGTCTCACGTTTAAATCTCGCACAGGGCCTCGCATTTCTCCCAGCGTGCACGTGACGTAATTTAAACAGAGTACAGGCACTTCTGAAATTAGGACTGCACCCCTGCTCCTGGGTGATAACAAGCCCACTCTTCTGTTGGTCGCTTTACTATAATTGAGTACCTCACACAGTAAATTTCGCAGAGTAAATTTTACTCAAACTCAGTTTGAGTCAAATTTACTCATCGAAATGTACTGTGCAGCTGCAGACAAAGAACGATATAACTCCATTTTAGTTTTTCGGGGGAACAGGGTTTTGAAACATTATATTATCTAAATTATGTAATCACATTCACACTACAAATACTGCGAATACATGGGCTGTCCACAAAAACAGCTTGTCATGTGGTTCTTCAGTGCGAGGGTTCATTTATTCATCCAACTTACCCATAGCTGTGAAATGGTTATTAACACTTTAATCGCCGGAAATTGTTATGGTTTGTAACCGACCCCAATCGCACAACACAAGACAGGTATGATGGTTTGCCAAGAAACAGATATTTATTGAACAACAGGGAAAAACAGGGAAAAGGGCACTGTCCCTTTAAGGGAGAATCACAAATACAGGAATATAATATGAGGGGAAGGAAAGGTGCCTTTAAGAGGCGGGCAGGAAAAGGGGAACACTAAGGGAAGGTTAAAGGAACGCTAGGGGAACATTAAAGGAACGCTAGGGGAAGGCTTAAAGAAACAGAGGAACTAGAGACTAGGAGATGTCGGGACAAGGAGAGCTAGGGAAACAGGAGAACTGGGGACTAGGAACTAGGTGGAACTAGAAGGGGAGAACTTGGGACCAGGAACTAGGTGGAACTAGAAGGGGAGAACTAGGGACAGAGGGGACTGAGGCCCGCGGAGGCGGGCTGGGGAACAGGGAGGAACTGGGGACAGAGACCCGCGGAGGCGGGCTGGGGACAGGGAGGAACTGGGGACTGGTGGGAAAACATCTGGGCCGCTCTGCAGAACAGAGGAGAGGGTTAATATTCAAAAGGGAACAAACAGAGCAGATGCAGAACAGTCCAAATAAACAAAGTAACAAAATAATAATATCTTCGTGTGACAAACACACAGGGGGAGATGTAATGTCCAAAAATACTATCTAAGTGAGAACTAAAGGAGGCAATACGCTGGGTGAGTGACATCACAATCAAAACTCACCCAGGCGTATGCGTAATGGTACAGGAACAGCAGCGAGACGGGGGCAAGAGGCATTACGCTGAGTGAGTGACATCACAATCAAAACTCACCCAGGCGTATGCGTAAAGGTACAGGGACAGCAGCGGGAACGGGGGCAAAAAACATTACGCTGAGTGAGTGACATCACAATCAAAACTCACCCAGGCGTATGCGTAAAGGTACAGGGACAGCAGCGGGAACGGGGGCAAGGGCACTACGCTGGGTGAGTGACATCACAATCAAAACTCACCCAGGCGTATGCGTAAAGGTACAGGGACAGCAGCGGGGCGAGGGCATCGCCACCGGGTGGCTGGCTGTCCGAGCCGAGGAACAGAGTGCTGGAACAGTGGCGGTGGCGAGGGTGTCGTCCACCGGGTAGCCGACTGTCGGAGCCGAGGAACAGAGTGCTGGAACAGTGGCGGTGGCGAGGGTGTCGTCCACCGGGTAGCCGCTGTCGGAGCCGAGGAACAGAGTGCTGGAACAGTGGCGGTGGCGAGGGTGTCGTCCACCGGGTAGCCGCTGTCGGAGCCGAGGAACAGAGTGCGCGCCACACCTTGGTGTGCGCGTCGGAACAGTGGCGGTGGCGAGGGTGTCGTCCACCAGGTAGCCGCTGTCGGAGCCGAGGAACAGAGTGCGCGCCACACCTTGGTGTGCGCGTCGGAACAGTGGCGGTGGCGAGGGTGTCGTCCACCGGGTAGCCGCTGTCGGAGCCGAGGAACAGAGTGCTGGAACAGTGGCGGTGGCGAGGGTGTCGTCCACCGGGTAGCCGCTGTCGGAGCCGAGGAACAGAGTGCGCGCCACACCTTGGTGTGCGCGTCGGAACCGAGAGACGCCTCGGGGTGCGTCTGCGAGGAGGAGTGTGCCAAGCACGAGGATCCTTGGAAGATGCGCGTTGCGCGCTGGAGACTGGAGAGCGTGCCAAGCCCTTGAAGATGCGCGTTGCGCGCTGGTGACTGGAGAGCGTGCCAAGCCCTTGCAGATGCGCGTTGCGCGCTGGTGACTGGAGAGCGTGCCAAGCACGAGGATCCTTGGAAGATGCGCGTTGCGCGCTGGAGACTGGAGAGCGTGCCAAGCCCTTGAAGATGCGCGTTGCGCGCTGGTGACTGGAGAGCGTGCCAAGCCCTTGCAGATGCGCGTTGCGCGCTGGTGACTGGAGAGCGTGCCAAGCCCGAGGGTCCTTGGAAGATGCGCGTTGCGCGCTGGAGACTGGAGAGCGTGCCAAGCCCTTGAAGATGCGCGTTGCGCGCTGGTGACTGGAGAGCGTGCCAAGCCCTTGCAGATGCGCGTTGCGCGCTGGTGACTGGAGAGCGTGCCAAGCCCGAGGGTCCGGGAGATGCGCGTTGGTCTAGATGTGCGTCAGGACGAACAGCTGCGCTGGGGTCTGCAGTGGAACGCTGGGGTGCCTCCCGTGGAAGTTACAGGGAGCGCAGAACAGTCTCCTCCACAGGCTACGGCGACAGCAGACGAAGGCTGGAGCAAAACATCTCAAGGCTGGAGAAATCCATATACAGCATTGATAGACCAGAGGATCTCCCGAAAGAGTCTAGATGTTAGAGAATATGACTCAGCATGAATACAACACGACCCCACCCCCAAACGAGGGGAAGAGCCCTCGTATTTAAAGCCCACAGGGGAACTAATTAGCCTGCCACCACAGGTGCGAGAGGTAATTGATAATAGTCCAGGTGTGGCCACTGAGAGTAAACGAGAGTAAAGAACGAGAGGGTGGGGGCTAGAGAGAGTGAGTGAGAAGGGAATTTCTAACAGTAGGCTTAAAGAAAACAGAGAAAAGGTGGTGAGCAGCGGGCAAAACCTCACAGTACCCCCCCCTCAACGGGAGCCACCCGGCGACCCAAAACAAATACAGACAGAGTGGCAGGGGGCAAAACAAGAGGTACTGGCCAAGCCAGCAGGGGAAGCCACCACAAGAGTGGGGCTAGCAAAAGAAACAGGGTCGCCGAGGGGTAGCAGAGGGGCAACTGGGGGAACTGGTCTAGAGGAACTGGTCTAGAGAACTGGTCTAGAGAACTGGGCTAGAGAACCGGGCTAGAGAACTGGTCTAGGGAACTGGTTTAGAGAACTGGTCTAGAGAACTGGTCTAGAGGAACTGGGTCTAGAGAACTGAGGGGCAAGCAGGGTAGCAAAGGGGTAACCATGGTAGCACCGGGAAAGGGCTAGCAGAGGGAAGGTTAGCTGCCAGGGCACTGATAGCTACAGGGCCTATGCTAGCTGTACTGCTACATCAACATAGAGGCTGCGCAAGCTGCCGGAGCCAGGCTAGCAGAGGGAAAGGGTAGCTGCCAGGGCACTGATAGCTACAGGGCCTATGCTAGCTGTACTGCTACATCAACATAGAGGCTGCGCTAGCTGCCGAGCTAGGCTAGCAGGGGGAAAGGGTAGCTGCCAAGGCACTGATAGCTACAGGGCCTATGCCAGCTGTACTGCTACATTAACATAGAGGCTGCGCTAGCTGCCGGAGCTAGGCTGGCAGACAGGGCTGGACCAGCATGAGAGAACAAGCTAGCTGGAAGGACAGTCCTAGCTGTGTGAGATAAACTGACCTTGCTAGCTGAAAAGGCAGTCCTAGCAGTGGGAGCAAACTGATCATGCTAGCTGAAGGGGCAGTCCTAGCAGTGGGAGATAAACTGACCTTGCTAGCTGAAAGGGCAGTCCTAGCAGTGGGGAAACTACACAAAAAAGTGGAGGCCATGCAGAGGGACCGGGTTAGCTGCTTGGGCCTGGCTAGCTACAGGGCCTATGCCAGCTGCAAGGCTGCATTAACATAGAGGCTGTGCTAACAGCCGGGGCCAAGCTAGCAGACCGGGGCCATGCAGAGGGAATTAGGTTGCTGCCTGGCATGGCTAGCTACAGGGCCTATGCCAGCAGCAAGGGCTGCATAAACATAGAGGCTGTGCTAGCAGCCGGGGCAAGGCTAGCAGACAGGGGCCATGCTGGTAGTAGAGGCCTAACAAGCTGCAGGGGGGTCAAACAGGGCTAACAGGGAAGCCAACAGGCTAACAGGGGAGCTAAACTGGGCTAACAGGGAAGCCAACAGGGCTAACAGGGGAGCTAACAGGGGAGCTAGAGGGGAACTAGAGGGAACAAGAAAAAAAAGGCAAACTCAACATACACCGTCTGTGCTGGCTGGGGTCGTCGATTTTGGTGGGGTCGTACTGTTATGGTTTGTAACCGACCCCAATCGCACAACACAAGACAGGTATGATGGTTTGCCAAGAAACAGATATTTATTGAACAACAGGGAAAAACAGGGAAAAGGGCACTGTCCCTTTAAGGGAGAATCACAAATACAGGAATATAATATGAGGGGAAGGAAAGGTGCCTTTAAGAGGCGGGCAGGAAAAGGGGAACACTAAGGGAAGGTTAAAGGAACGCTAGGGGAACATTAAAGGAACGCTAGGGGAAGGCTTAAAGAAACAGAGGAACTAGAGACTAGGAGATGTCGGGACAAGGAGAGCTAGGGAAACAGGAGAACTGGGGACTAGGAACTAGGTGGAACTAGAAGGGGAGAACTTGGGACCAGGAACTAGGTGGAACTAGAAGGGGAGAACTAGGGACAGAGGGGACTGAGGCCCGCGGAGGCGGGCTGGGGAACAGGGAGGAACTGGGGACAGAGACCCGCGGAGGCGGGCTGGGGACAGGGAGGAACTGGGGACTGGTGGGAAAACATCTGGGCCGCTCTGCAGAACAGAGGAGAGGGTTAATATTCAAAAGGGAACAAACAGAGCAGATGCAGAACAGTCCAAATAAACAAAGTAACAAAATAATAATATCTTCGTGTGACAAACACACAGGGGGAGATGTAATGTCCAAAAATACTATCTAAGTAAGAACTAAAGGAGGCAATACGCTGGGTGAGTGACATCACAATCAAAACTCACCCAGGCGTATGCGTAATGGTACAGGAACAGCAGCGAGACGGGGGCAAGAGGCATTACGCTGAGTGAGTGACATCACAATCAAAACTCACCCAGGCGTATGCGTAAAGGTACAGGGACAGCAGCGGGAACGGGGGCAAAAAACATTACGCTGAGTGAGTGACATCACAATCAAAACTCACCCAGGCGTATGCGTAAAGGTACAGGGACAGCAGCGGGAACGGGGGCAAGGGCACTACGCTGGGTGAGTGACATCACAATCAAAACTCACCCAGGCGTATGCGTAAAGGTACAGGGACAGCAGCGGGGCGAGGGCATCGCCACCGGGTGGCTGGCTGTCCGAGCCGAGGAACAGAGTGCTGGAACAGTGGCGGTGGCGAGGGTGTCGTCCACCGGGTAGCCGACTGTCGGAGCCGAGGAACAGAGTGCTGGAACAGTGGCGGTGGCGAGGGTGTCGTCCACCGGGTAGCCGCTGTCGGAGCCGAGGAACAGAGTGCTGGAACAGTGGCGGTGGCGAGGGTGTCGTCCACCGGGTAGCCGCTGTCGGAGCCGAGGAACAGAGTGCGCGCCACACCTTGGTGTGCGCGTCGGAACAGTGGCGGTGGCGAGGGTGTCGTCCACCGGGTAGCCGCTGTCGGAGCCGAGGAACAGAGTGCGCGCCACACCTTGGTGTGCGCGTCGGAACAGTGGCGGTGGCGAGGGTGTCGTCCACCGGGTAGCCGCTGTCGGAGCCGAGGAACAGAGTGCTGGAACAGTGGCGGTGGCGAGGGTGTCGTCCACCGGGTAGCCGCTGTCGGAGCCGAGGAACAGAGTGCGCGCCACACCTTGGTGTGCGCGTCGGAACCGAGAGACGCCTCGGGGTGCGTCTGCGAGGAGGAGTGTGCCAAGCACGAGGATCCTTGGAAGATGCGCGTTGCGCGCTGGAGACTGGAGAGCGTGCCAAGCCCTTGAAGATGCGCGTTGCGCGCTGGTGACTGGAGAGCGTGCCAAGCCCTTGCAGATGCGCGTTGCGCGCTGGTGACTGGAGAGCGTGCCAAGCACGAGGATCCTTGGAAGATGCGCGTTGCGCGCTGGAGACTGGAGAGCGTGCCAAGCCCTTGAAGATGCGCGTTGCGCGCTGGTGACTGGAGAGCGTGCCAAGCCCTTGCAGATGCGCGTTGCGCGCTGGTGACTGGAGAGCGTGCCAAGCCCGAGGGTCCTTGGAAGATGCGCGTTGCGCGCTGGAGACTGGAGAGCGTGCCAAGCCCTTGAAGATGCGCGTTGCGCGCTGGTGACTGGAGAGCGTGCCAAGCCCTTGCAGATGCGCGTTGCGCGCTGGTGACTGGAGAGCGTGCCAAGCCCGAGGGTCCGGGAGATGCGCGTTGGTCTAGATGTGCGTCAGGACGAACAGCTGCGCTGGGGTCTGCAGTGGAACGCTGGGGTGCCTCCCGTGGAAGTTACAGGGAGCGCAGAACAGTCTCCTCCACAGGCTACGGCGACAGCAGACGAAGGCTGGAGCAAAACATCTCAAGGCTGGAGAAATCCATATACAGCATTGATAGACCAGAGGATCTCCCGAAAGAGTCTAGATGTTAGAGAATATGACTCAGCATGAATACAACACGACCCCACCCCCAAACGAGGGGAAGAGCCCTCGTATTTAAAGCCCACAGGGGAACTAATTAGCCTGCCACCACAGGTGCGAGAGGTAATTGATAATAGTCCAGGTGTGGCCACTGAGAGTAAACGAGAGTAAAGAACGAGAGGGTGGGGGCTAGAGAGAGTGAGTGAGAAGGGAATTTCTAACAGTAGGCTTAAAGAAAACAGAGAAAAGGTGGTGAGCAGCGGGCAAAACCTCACAGAAATGCCGTAACTCGTCATTCCCCGCCATGCTCATTCTGCCGAAGACGCCGTAACACGTCTTTGATATCAATATTTCAAAAATCTGTGATCGAAATCATATTTCTCCCCCGGGGACCTGAGATATACTGCTGAGCTCCACTCAACTCTCTAACGGTTCAAGAGCGCCATCTGGTGGCCGATCGGCAGATCGCCCAACAGGAAGTCATGTGGATGAAGTGGTGCTCAACTGCTCACCCATATTTTGTCCGGGCACTCGCTATCATTAGCAGGACTCCATCTTGACACAATGGATGTCGATCGGTTGCAAATAACTCGACAAACAACATGATTTGGACGTATATACTATTATACAACCTGGAAATGGATCGGGTATTTCTACATCCCATAATATGAATATCTCTGCTCCACGCTCATCGCCCAATGGCGCGAGGAAGATACGGTAAGATCCAGCGTTATTTTCCAACGTGTTCTTTACTAACTGCTCTGATTATCATATCACCCACACTAGATGAATGATATAACGTTGCCCACGGAATTATAAACGACCCCCCGCCCATCCGGTCAACATCAGATCATACGTATAGTAACTCCTAGAAGCACATCCAGTTGAAATTTTTTATCTCGCACAGATTCCTACCAAACTGTATTTGATCATCAATATAATGCATTTATTTAGGGCTATAAATCAAGTTCTGGAGAAAGCTGCAGAAAACGATAAAAACATACTTATACTTTAGACCGTATTTTAGTATGAATATGTGAACAATAGATATAGGACATTGAATGGGCCATAATAATGTCAATTTAGCAATACAATTTAAAAAGTTATAGCCCTGCAAAGAAGGGGAACTTCTCCATAGACAAATAGAGATGGCGAGGGATGGTAAATTATGAATTTAACCATGGCGATCAAAGTGTTAAACATAACTGACTGCAATAATCAAAAACAGTCTGTCTTTGCTTCAACAACATCGCTATTCTCCAGCTTGCAGGTGAACCTTGTAAATAAACCGCTACACAAGGGGGGTAGCCCGGGTAGGACTGCTGATGTTTCTGTTTGTAAACCTGGGGAAATCATTATCCGAGCCTGCTGTCACCATCCCACGGGCAGCCAAGAGACACACACAGGGCTCCTGGTCCTGGATCCTCAACTAAAACAGCACCACAGCAGCCTACCTCAGTAAAAAGGTGGATACGGTGTGTTTATGACATGGAATTATCACTCTGCAGAATCCAGTTGGTGAGATGGACTTTTGGTTAGTAATGAGTACTTGTGAAGGCGAGAGTTCACTGGGTTGATGATGATGATGGAGTGGGGGGGGGGGGGTTGTTGACATTTGCCAGCAACAGCAACCTGTTCTACTTTCCTTTTTTATCTTCTGCTGAAGGGTGCCAGACTGCCTGCTTGATCGTCGTCATACAGATCATTCTAGAGCACGCTTGACTTGACATGTACACTGCTGTTCACGTCCACCACCACTGACAGTGTTTTGGTAAAGGCACGTTTGGAAAGGGACGTCTCTGGTTAACCAGAATAACCACACATTTGAAAACAACATTTTAGACTTTATGCATAGGCTAAATAGTAACATTGTTACAATTCAAGGGGAGATCATATGGTCGTTAATGAAGGGCCAAGTGTGCACAGTGATGATGCGCTACTTACTTGGTGGTGCGTCTCTTTCTCCACATTGTCCCCGTTCACCTCCACGACGCGGTCCCCGGCGCGCAGTCCAGCCGCCTCTGCGGGCGACGCAGGCTCCACTTTCCGAATGTACTGTCCGCTCTTTCCCTTCTCGCCGTGCAGGTGAAACCCATACCCGTTATCCGCCTTTGTCATGAGACAGAGCCGCGGTTTCAAATCATTGGCCATTTGCTCCACTGTCTTAAACTTTCCACAGTTGACGATAATAATCCAATTGTAGAGATGCTTTTATCATTCAGAAAAAACGGACGCGCGCTAAACTTTCACAAGAGGACACCATATCGTCCCGGTGTTGTGCCTTCTCCAATAACGAAGTGATAATAACACATTCACGAGTAAATACAGCAGTGCATTCCAGTACAGAGAGACGGAGAGACAGTCTCCTCGGCCGTGCGTCTTGGTGTTCAAGCTCAGGCGCTCTGCTGGCGTCTCCGCGAGGACTTCGGCGCGTCGTCCATCCTTTTGGTTCCAGCTGAAGACAGACAGACCCTGAGACCCCCCTACAACATAGTGCACCGGGATAGAGGAGCAACAGTCTCCCGACCTGTATCCAGAACGACCGCTTGGGGAACGATGATTCAATTTCAATTTGAGCAGAGTTGCGCGCAATAGCACCACCGGCCGGATCGAACCACCAACTGTCTGTTACTTATTTCCATAGATTGATGGAAGGTTACTTCCAGGGGCAGGGAGCAAATGCCCGAGCACAGCGATCAGTAACAGACAGCGACTTACAAAATAACACAACAACGCCCCTGGGTGGCGATTTGGCGAAGATTATGTGAACAAAACGCTCATTTTGAAATACTAGGTTTCAATTTGACCAGTTGTGGCTAGTGTTGGCAAATTACCCACCATAGCGCGAACTTTAGGGGCAACGTTTTGAATTAATAACTCATTGTCTCTCACGGAAATGACGGAATGAGCATCGACAGTGAAAATGCCAAAAGATTGTTCATATTTCTATTAGCTGCAATTAAGTACCAATCACTAATGGGGGTTTACTTAATGCAAACATTTCGTCTCAGTCTCAGTCTTATTTCTCTGTAGGCTAATGAACTTTTTATTTTGTGTAGTCACAGTGATTATAGAAAATATTTCAGCGTTGTGTATTCTTCTCTCTAAATAGGCTACTGTTTGAATAGGGTATACTTAGAGGGTTATGGAGTGAGTCAAGGCACAGTGATCAACCCATTCATTGGTCACTAGTCAATCAATCCATCCAACAATGAAGATGATGCAACAATGAAAGTGACAGTGACTTTAACCTAACCTGCTATCCACCACAGTAACCACTACCACTTACTACTACCACTACTACTACTACTACCAATACTACCAATACTACTACTACCAGCACCATCACTACTACTACACTACTACTACCACCACCACAACTAATACTACTACTACTATTACCAATACTATTATTACTACTTCTATTAATACTACCACTACTACCACAACTACTACTACCACCACTACTACCACAAGGAGCTGATCGTGGATTATAGGAGAGGACAGCAGGAGACACACACACCACTGACGATTAACGGGGCTACCGTGGACAGGGTGAGCAGCTTCAAGTACCTGGGGGTCCACATCTCAGAGGACCTGACATGGTCAACACACATAGACACAGTAGTAAAGAAAGCGAAGCAGCGCCTCTACCACCTGAGACAGTTAAGGAAGTTCAGAGTATCGGGGAAGATACTCCAGTCCTTCTACTCAGGAGCTGTAGAGAGCATCTTGACCGGAAACATCACTGCCTGGTATGGGAACAGCACGGCACAGGACAAGAAGGCCCTACAGAGAGTGGTGCGCTCAGCCGAGCGTACCACGGGTATTGCGCTACCTCCCCTGCAGGCTCTACAACAAGAGGTGCAAATCCAGAGCCTGCAGGATAATGAAAGACCCCCACCACCCCAATAACAGCCTGTTCCAGCTGCTGAGGTCAGGCAGACGCCTGCGAACTCCAGCTACTAGGACGGAGAGGCTTAGGCTAAGCTTCTTCCCCCAGGCCATCAGAGCCTTGAACAATGAACATTGAGAGACACAGAAACTGAACTATCCACACACAAGCACATACACGACACGCACGCTGAGCACGCTCACACACTAGCAGCCACTTTAACACTCATGCCGCACACACGCACACTTATGGCCAGAGGAAAGGCCACTTAAAGTAGTATAACATCAGGAACAGTGTATTGCACTACTAAAGCTACCTAGCATGTCCTATATGCTCTGTAAATACTAATGTACAGATACCGAGATGGCACACCATGTACCTGTTTATTGCACTGTTTTATTGGATTCTATTAATATGTTGTACCACTGTATTTTATTGGATTCTATTATATGTTGTACCACTGTATTGCACATCGTCGCGGGCAAGACCAGCCGCATTTCATTGTATACCTGTATGCCGTGACAATTAAAACTCTTGACTTGACTTGACTTGACAACTACTACTACCACCACTACTACTACCACCACTACAACTAATACTACTACTACTATTACCAATACTATTATTACTACTTCTATTAATACTACCACTACTACCACAACTACTACTACCACCACTACTACCACAACTACTACTACCACCACTACTACTACCACCACTACTACCACAACTACTACTACTACCACTACTACTACTACAGTGGGTGACAATATTGTCACAAGGAAAGATGAAATTACCTACCTGGGTTCCATCCTAGAGGCAAATCTTTCCTGTGACAAAAAGTCAACCAACGAACAAGATTCTTGTACCGGATCTCCTCTCTGGTAAACAAGAATACCCTGAAGACTCTGGCAGGAGCACTCATTCAAGGATACTACACCTATGCTTGCACCTGTAACGGGTGTAAAACTCACTCCCCAGAGGCATCCAAACTGAGCGCTTAGGAGGGAATTCCTTTCTTGGCGCAGCGGTTTGTGATGTCGCCCGCAGTGCGGACGCCTGGGGTTCGACTCCCACTCAAGGCATGGTCGAAGTCGTGGCAGGGGCGAGTTGTCTCTGTTACATTGGTGCCGTGACCCGGATGCCTTGGGTGGTGTGAGTTTAGGGTGGGTGAATGTAACGGGTGTAAAACTCACTCCCCAGAGGCATCCAAACTGAGCGCTTAGGAGGGAATTCCTTTCTTGGCGCAGCGGTTTGTGATGTCGCCCGCAGTGCGGACGCCTGGGGTTCGACTCCCACTCAAGGCATGGTCGAAGTCATGGCAGGGGCGAGTTGTCTCTGTTACATTGGTGCCGTGACCCGGATGCCTTGGGTGGTGTGAGTTTAGGGGGGGTGAATGTAACGGGTGTAAAACTCACTCCCCAGAGGCATCCAAACTGAGCGCTTAGGAGGGAATTCCTTTCTTGGCGCAGCGGTTTGTGATGTCACCCGCAGTGCGGACGCCTGGGGTTCGACTCACACTCAAGGCATGGTCGAAGTCGTGGCAGGGGCGAGTTGTCTCTGTTACATCATGGTACCAAAGCACCTCAAAGGCACTAAAAACCAAATTACAAACATCTCAAAACAAACTAGTCAGACTACTGCTTGACCTGACTCCTAGAACCCACCTCACCCCTGCCCACTTTGCCAACCTAGGATGGCTTAGAGTAGATGACAGAGTACAGCAACTTGCAATGGGCCTGGTCTACAAGATACACTACATGACCAATGTACCCATGTACATGTCAAAATACTTCCCAAAGGTCAATGAATACCACGATCACAACACCAGAGGGAGCTCCACAAATCATGTTAAACCCAGATTCGGCTCAAACAAGGGACTAAACACGTTTCGTAATTATGCCACATCAATGTGGAACGCCCTACCCAAAGCTGTAAAGGAATGTGAATCACTACCCACTTTCAAAAACACTCTCAAAGAACACCTACGGGAGACTGCAATTCGAAACTGGCCCATGTAAATGTCCTAACCCAGTTGTACAGTAAAGACCAAGTATGGCCTTGTCAGTATTCCAATGTACAGTGCCCCACCCAACCCCACCCCACCTACCCAACCTCCTCCAATGTACAGTTTCTATGTCAAATGTATGTCAATATTCCAATGTACAGTGTACAGTGTGTCCCACCCCCCCCCCACCTCCAATGTACAGCCCCACCCAACCCCACCCCACCTACCCAACCTCCTCCAATGTACAGCTTCTATGTCAAATGTATATACACTCTTTCTGGATTTTTTTTTAGTATCACAAACAGTACTGTATTTGCAAATCTGGTATGTCATAAATGTAGCAGTACTGTCTATCTGTATGTCGTGTGTGTCATATGATGAATTGAAAATGGGGGACCCTGATGTAACAAGACGGAAGTCTTTCTCTGGTCTGCATCCCCTTAACAATTGTATGTTTTGAGCTGTACTGTAGTGTACCCATTCTGCAATCTGTTAATACACTTTTCAATCAATCAATCAATCAAATACACTTTTTGATCCCACATGGGGAAATTCAGTAGCAGTGAAAAGTGCAGCCTTGCAATACTCACTTGTAGAACAATGGAACTGCTGAAATATCTGAAAGGAAACTTGAATCTGGTGTTACTGAGCCACATGGAGACACCAGAACAGCCCCAGTGCTATTTGGCATACATTCTACAAGTGTCTGGAACTCTGGAAGCAGGATACAACTTCATTCTGTCACAAGAAATCATTTGGTGTTTGCGTGATGGTGGTGGTAATTTCTGCCATACTAGCTGCTGCCCTGGAATTTCCCTTTTTTCCATTTGGTTGGTTGATATCTGGTGAGTGAGATGACAGTGGCAAAATAATTGTAATTTTCTCATCAAACAATTCAATGAGTGGACGGAGGTGCTGCCTGAACTGCATTAAGCTATGTTCAGAGTGCAGGCAATAGTGACAAAATCAGATTTATTTTTGCTCATTATGTGACTCAGATCTGTTTCTTTCATGATCTGAGTCTCGTGACATGAACAGCACAAATCACATTGAATCTGATATTTTCGATTCTGATTTGGGCCACTTTCATGGTCCTAAATCAGATCTAATTAATTTTGCAATGTTATGTGACCTCAGTCTGAACAGTATCAGAATTCCTGCGACTTTTACGTCACTCTAGATTGACATTCATCACAATTCTGTGCGCTGGTGGAAGTTACTTCTCTCAACATGGAAGACAGCTGTGATGGAGGTGGTCAGTGGAGGGACATTGAGGTGTTTACCTTATAAGTATTTGAGGTGATACTTCTGTATAGTCAAGTTAGACCGCGCTGACAAGTTCTCACACTGGGTGCTGTAATCCCATAAAGTTCAGTATATCAAAAAGCAGGGTAGCCGGACCAGCACTCACAGGTTCAATGTTTTTTAATGGCAGCCTGAATAAAAAGCAGACATGTTTCGGACAATGTCCTTCTTCAGTGAAATAAGGACATTGTCCGAAACATGTCTGCTTTTTATTCAGGCTGCCATTAAAAAACATTGAACCTGTGAGTGCTGGTCAGGTGATACTTCTGTAAAAGGCAAAACTTGAGGGGACACATCATAACCGGTCTATGTTTGAAAGCATATTGAAAGAAGAAATGGCTCTCTTTCAAAGTTTCATCTCATCTTTGCCCACATTATCATCAGCTAAAAAATTTGCTGGTGGGTCAGTTCAGGAGCATGACTAGTTCACACTGTAATCTGATATTTGCCACATTTAAAAAGTTTATCGGATCTGAGCAATAAATTAGAATTGAGCACTAATGTTTGTAGTTTGAACGTAGCCTTAGTGACCACCAGAATGGCTGATTCAGAATGGCTTCGTTTATTGCTGTTTACCTTGACTTCATTTGACTTGAAACACCTGCTTTCATCAGTAGACTGAGCTGTCTAATTTATTCTGGCGGTTACTTGCAGTTTGGCTGATATGAAGCAGCTCTACAGTGACCATATGTTGCTGCCCTCTGCTGGAAAGGAATTGTAGGACACATTGTGCGTTTGTTTCAGTTTACATGGTGAAATGCTGTCATCTAGTGGAAAGAAGTGTATAAGGCAAGGCACGTTAATTACAGTAGAGCACATTTCATAGAGGCAATTCAAAGTGCTTTACATCAAGTAGATACAATGTCAGCATGTCTCTTTATTAGAGCTACAGCACAAAGAGCTGGGGGAGCTGATTTGGGATAAACGGTGCATCCGGTGCATCCGGTGCATCTGTGAGATGGAGCTAGTCTTGATCTGGCCTGTGAGACAGAGCTAGTCTTGATCTGGCCTGTGAGACAGAGCTAGTCTTGATCTGACCTTTAACCTGACCATGAGGGGGAAAGCTTCCATTTTACTGAGGTCACCAGAAATATTCAGCATATTCTGTTCACATATGTGCCTACCACTTGTATCTATATGTTCGCCCATCACAAACACCCACCCAGGATGCGACCCTCTCTGCGTACCCCCCTGTCTCCCTATCTCCGGCTGTCTCGTAGTGATGACCGGAGTGTTGGACGTCCCGTGATGACCGGGGGGATTCGACCCTCTCTGCGTCGCTTCCTGGCTCCCTGTCTTCGGCTGTCTCGGAGTGATGACGGGAGTGTAGAACGTTCCGGGAGGACGCGCCCCTATGCCTCAAATAGATCCGCTATCAGTTCTATCTTTAATCTTTTAAAATGTTCAGTTGCTATCACTATCAGCTCTATATTTAATTTTACAAAATGTTCAGTTGCTATCGCATGCACTCATCTGTGTTTCACTACACACATGGGTGCATGCTTACCAACTGTTCGCCTGTTTTTAATGCAACATGCAACACTACTCAAACTGAACCTAAGCAAAACAGAATTGCTCCACCTGCCGGCCAAATCCTCCCCCCTGACCGACCTCTCCATCACAGTCGAGAATGCAGCTGTGACCGCGTCCCCGACCGCCAAGAACCTTGGTGTTGTCCTCGACGACCAGTTGAACTTCTCTGCTCACATCGCAACGACAACCAGAACCTGCCGATTCCTCCTGAGCAACGTCAGAAGGATACGCTCCTTCCTGACAAAAGAAGCCACCCAACTCCTCGTCCAATCAACAGTCATCTCCCGCCTCGACTACTGCAACGCACTGCTAGCTGGCCTCCCGGCCACTGCCACCAAGCCTCTTCAACTCATTCAGAACGCAGCGGCCCGCCTGATCTCAAACCTACCGAAGTCGGCCCATGTCACCCCACTTCTTAGGGACCTGCACTGGCTCCCCGTTGCTGCACGTATACGCTTCAAGGCCCTCGACCTAGCATACCGTGCGGCAGGGCCGGACTGGGGAAATAATTCATACCGGGAGATATAGCGCGAAATATAGCCCCAATCAGGCCACTTTTTAAGTGGGGGGTCTGGGGGTCCCCCACCCGGAAAATTTTAGTTACAAAGACTTAATTTCCTGCATTCTGGTGAATTTTAGTGCATGTGAATCACAAACTAATGAGCCAACAATTGCTTAGTACAATATACTGTTATGAACCTCAAATAAAACTGTTGTGGCACTAGCAATGCTACTCTCTCCACCTTCAAAAAGAAAAAAGCAAGAGCACAACATATTTTTCTATTTACTATTATAATACAGTTAACCACTCTCTCCACCTATTCAAACAAGGCAAGAGCACAATACCATATTCACTTTACTGATGCACTACCCATCAACAGTTAAAATAGCCCTTTACACAAACATTAAATAACAGACCTTTCATTACAATACTATAATAACAGTAGCCACTGCCAGAATAGTGACACATGTATCACGTGTGGTGAGCACACGCATGCATGCACAACGAAGACAGAAGATTGCGTTGTCTCAATCATTTTAACTATAAAATGAGCTCAAAGTATGAGCTCACTGACTGAAATTTCCAACAAAAAGCATCAATTGTCAAATAATATTGATCACATTAACTAGACTAGATGTTTTTGAGGAAATTAGAAAGGGAACAACAACTTAACCCTTGTGTCTGATCAGATTCTTATTTTTTTGATAACTTTGCAGTGATTATGTTTGTGTGGATTTTTTTTGTCAAATCAGTTCTGCAATAGTCACTTTTGGTGAGTTGTTTCTATACAATTCAGTTATATGACATTTAGGTATGACACAGGACTACACAAGCATTTTTAGTATAGAAATGTGTCAACAGACTAAAGCAGGGAACCACAATATTTTGCATACGAATTATGCAGAATGTAATATCATAACTGTCTATTACTTTTCTTGCAATTGAGCCAGTTTTCCTTAGGTACAGTTTTGAGGTGTGTGTTCAACAGAATGTAGTATCAAAAACACATTCACAAAAAGTATGGGTTACTGAATGCTGAACTGCACCATTATAATCACTAAGCCAGACCTTACCTGTGTCCCTGTATCACTTGTCTCTGCTGCCCTTTGATAAAAAAAACGTCCCTATGTCCATTTTCCTTTTTTTTGGGGCATATTTCAGTTAGTCACAGTAAAAGTCACCTAGTAAAAGTGAGATAATTGACAATATCAAAACATGCTAGGGCTGTACCGAATAGTTCGAAGCTTCGTTCATAATGTTGACATTCGAATTCTAAATCAACATAAAAAATTGTAATTTTTATCTTTTTTTTTACATTTTTTTTTGCCAATGTATGGCGAGTGCCATACCTTGCCATACCAAATGGACGCCCCTGGGCAAAGGTGTGTAATGTTTGAATTATCTTGGAATTATTTTGACTCTTTCTTTCATAAATTGTTTATTCAACTTCAGCCCCAATCATAACCACCACATATTGTTTTTTGTAATGTCAGATTTAACAACTCCTTTTGGGAGTGTGCCATCTGCCATTCCATTCGCCGCCTCCACGGTCAATCAGTTGTATCGCCTGGTCTCGCCTCCACCAATCACAAGCGGCAGCACAGCTCCATTGTGTGTGTGTGTGTCCGCGTGAGGGAGAGAGAGTCAGATAGTTCTCCAACTCTGTAGCAGACAGTGAAATCCTTGTTGTTTTTCTTGACTTATTGTGTTGTTTCTTCTTGACTTGTTTAAATAAGACGTGTCTCTGTTAAGCACTTTGAGCTGCATTCTGTGTATGAAAGGTGCTATATAAATGAAGATTATTATTATTATTATTATTATTATTATTATTATTATTATTATTATTATTATTATTATTATTATTATTATTATTATTATTATTATTATTATTATTATTATTATTAAAGAAATAAAATAAAATAAAAAGTCCATACAGTACATAGCAAGTCAATGCCGGGTTTCCCGAACCGGCTTCCAATACCGCACAGCAATACACAGCATCGTGAAAGATAAGAGCGGACCACAGTTTTAGTGATTCCACATATACTGGCAATATAGTACTAATACATATCTGCATTTCAATTCATGTAAAAAAGTTGTACAAAGAGAGGAGTTAGGGAGGGGAGGAGCCCCAACCGTATACAGTCTGATGGGATAACACTGGCAAATATAGGCAGCAGGTGGCAGTAGAGGGTTATTTGCAGTCCCTCTATCTATACAGTTCCATCCCTTCAATCTGATCCCCATGGATTATGGATTTCTGTGAAAATCACGACAATCTGATATTTGCTGGTCCCTCCCCCTCCCCCCATGGCCTTATTCAATCACACAAGATGACGACGAAAGCACTCACATTTACAACATAGTCACTCACTCACTCACTGGGGCCAGCCTACAGGAGGGAAGGTCGGACCTGCCAGGGGCCAGCCTACAGGAGGGAAGGTCGGACCTGCCAGGGGCCAGCCTACAGGAGGGAAGGTCGGACCTGCCAGGGGCCAGCCTACAGGAGGGAAGGTCGGACCTGCCAGGGGCCAGCCTACAGGAGGGAAGGTCAGACCTGCCAGGGGCCAGCCTACAGGAGGGAAGGTCGGACCTGCCAGGGGCCAGCCTACAGGAGGGAAGGTCGGACCTGCCAGGGGCCAGCCTACAGGAGGGAAGGTCGGACCTGCCAGGGGCCAGTCTACAGGAGGGAAGGTCGGACCTGCCAGGGGCCAGCCTACAGGAGGGAAGGTCGGACCTACCAGGGGCCAGCCTACAGGAGGGAAGGTCGGACCTGCCAGGGGCCAGCCTACAGGAGGGAAGGTCGGACCTACCAGGGGCCAGCCTACAGGAGGGAAGGTCGGACCTACCAGGGGCCAGCCTACAGGAGGGAAGGTCGGACCTGCCAGGGGCCAGCCTACAGGAGGGAAGGTGCCTGACTGACGGCATTACCGGGTCACTAGTGTTGTGGACCGCGTAGAACCGTGCAGCTTTGGGGAGTAGTTGACTACATGTAGTTCAATTACTAGGTTAACTACAATTTGCAGAAGTTGGGTGTGTAGTTTAACTACATTCACATATCTTTGGGTCATGTTGTTTAGGTAGTTAATTACACTACACTGTATATTTCACTTTAAATATAGCATTTTCCGGATTCCACCTCAACATTTAGATTAGATTAGACTAGATTAGATTAGATTATATTCGTAGTACAGGACAACGAAAAGAAGTCTGGCATCCAGAGTGCAAATGTAACAGTAAAGTGCAATAGAAATATACAATGTACTGATTAAACTTGATATAAAATATATAAATGAGTACTACTGAGTAATATATAGAAAGGATTATATGCAGGTATATTCAGACAGATATGTAAATATATACGGTAAATATAAATATATACTGTGTATACAGCATTATTGTGTGTGCTATCATACAGAGTTATATGGGTAGACTATAGTTTGCTCCCTATCCTCTCATTAAAACACACCCTCAGTGAGGTCTTACCTGCCCTGGTGCCGAAATCAAACACTTCCATGAAGGAGAGACCCTGTGTCACTTCAGTTGGTACCTCTGTGTAATATGCAATTCCAGTTTCGTTTAGTTTATTCCAGTTCTAGTTTAACTATACTTCGAAGTAGCTAGTAGTTTGGTAAAGAGTAGTATCACCAACACTGGAAAGTGTGAATGCAGACTGTGTGTAGCCTAAATTAAATAAATAACAATAACTCTTATTCAAAGAGCATTTAGTTTATCCTCAATTTAAACTGTGACCTCGGGGTTAGCAAGAACATATCCCTATGGGCTAATTGCCACTCAGCTTTTAATTAACCTCTCCTTTTCCCCTGCCTGTGCATATGTAGCCGGTTCAACGCTGAACCTGCCACTACTTCGACCATGCCTTGAGTGGGAGTCGAGCCTCGGGCGTCCACACCGGGGCCAGCATCGCAAACCGCTGCGCCAAGAAAGGAACTCCCTCCTAAGCGCTCAGTTTGGATGCCTCTGGGGAGTGAGTTTTACTTCCATGTACCGTAGTCACACTATCGCGGTACATATCCGTTACATTCACCCCCCCCTAAACTCACACCACCCAAGGCATCCGGGTCTACGGCACCACTGTAGCCGGTTCAACGCTGAACCTGCCACTACTTCGACCATGCCTTGAGTGGGAGTCAAACCCCGGGCGTCCGCACCGGGGCCAGCATCGCAAACCGCTGCGCCAAGAAAGGAACTCCCTCCTAAGCGCTCAGTTTGGATGCCTCTGGGGAGTGAGTTTTACTTCCATGTACCGTAGTGACACTATCGCGGTACATATCCGTTACACATATACGCAGGTCCAATCAAATCCTCCACGGGCAAAATTAACGGGTACACTTTTAACAATTAAGTAAATATATATATATTTTTTTTAATTAAGTAAATTATGATATTAATTAATGGAGCAGGTGTCCTGCCAAGGGTTACACATGTGAAATGATGTATAAAGGGCTATTACACTGGCTGGTGCTGTCTTCCATAATGGAAGACGATTGTCTCTGTTCTGGGGCCGTCACTTGTTGGCCAAGCTCCAACGCTGGACGAACCTGCCATAACTTTCACCTAAAAGATTATTTATAAACCCATCCCTTACTTTAAAGGCGCTATAGATAACATTCAGCCACTAGATGTCGCACTAGAGCACCAGCATGTCATTTATCATCATCATCATCATCATTTATTTATTCGTACATGGAATCACCACAGTCCAACAGTACATATTCACATAATTCACAAAAAATACCATGGCCGAAAGGAACAGGAAGAAGAAAAAATCTTATATATACCTGCCCCTACACACGTACAACACACCGATAGACATATTGTGTAAAACCAAACAGAATATACCCATTTTGCAAAAAATAAATAAAAATTTAACATCAACACAACCAAATTAAATCAACATAAATAAACCCATTTTGTCTATCTATCAGTCAAACTACATATTTAGGTTAATTCATTTACACACACACACCCCCACACACACACACTTATATAATGTATTATACTTCTATATACTATCTAATTTCTATTTTATTATAATATAACTAAATCATACTATTTATTCTACACCATATTGGTACAGTATTATACAATATTTTAATATATTATTATTCTATGTTACGCTGCTATATACTATATTACTATACTCATACTGGCCTACACTACAACTCTATGCTACGTCATCCTGACACGCTAAACTGCAATATTATACTAAACTGTGCTATACTGTCTATGTATCTTTTCTTTGCACAACCTTTTGAAGTGAAATATATTATTGGAACTCTTTTCATCGTTCTGCAAAGAGTTCCATAGTTTGATACCTATAACTGAGGTCCAATTATTATCCAACCAGGTGCATTCCATGTGGGGAAATGGGAAGTAGGGGAGGGGATACATACCTGCAACATGTAAACAACAACATACATCTTGGAGATAAAAGAATATAAAAGAGAGGGAAAATAATGTATTTTTGCGATCATCCATTTACAAAGATAATTATAGGCCTAGCGATTTTCTTTTTTGTACTTTGAAGCTTGGCCATCTATCTAGTGACGGCCGGCCCTGTTCCGGAGCATGGGACCTACCCTCACTGCTATCACAAAACCCATCTCCCTTTACGCAGCGATGCCCTGATTGGCTGTTGTCCTCCCTCCCCCTCAGCATCATACTCTCCTGGGAGTGCAGCTAACCCAATGAGGTTGTATTCATGGTACTCCCATACAAACTCCAGCTCTGACACTTGGACACACTACACCCCGTTCGTCTGAGGAATCTAATTTAGCGGACCGTTCCTAAGCAATTTGCCTCCATCCAGATAGCAAATCATCCCGACCATTAGGCTAACATATCCAATTTCAGCAGTGCATTTGTGGTTCCACATCCATTTATGTCGACAACAACATCGTTCTGTTCCGTTTTCTTTTGTTTTCTGGCTGAGAGACATTGCTTTCAATGGCAGAGGGAGAGGAGAGAGAAACAGCACAGCATACTTTTAATCTAACTTTCCAACCTTTCTCTCCTGCTCTCTGCTCTCAGTCTGAGCTGGTAAACAAGACTGCAGTCATCTTCATGCAACTTGAATATTAAAATAGTAACATCACAACATGCTCTATTTCCCCCAGGGTAAAATAAGCATGCATAATTTGCTATGAAAGAGGTGGTAGCTAGCTGCTTTGCCCTTTAAGTTTGTGTGTGTGTGTGTGTGTGTGTGTGTGTGTGTGTGTGTGTGTGTGTGTGTGTGCGTGTGTGTGTGCACATGTGAGATCATGTTAATTAAAGTGTAAGCTTTCCATTTGGACTGCATGTTTTGATGTTAAGAATCTTTAGTTTATTCATGAAAATAATTTTTGTTTATTGGTGCAATTTTTGTTTTTGTTTATCCATCTTCTCTCTCACACAAACACACACACACACACACTTGGCATTTCTTGTAGGCCTACATTTGAGCCGACGATCCCTGATTAGGGCGGCATCGTCTCAGTTAACCCCTCTTGGATCTCCTGTTGAGGTAGAAGGGGACGGGGGAGTGCACAAGACAGACTGTGATGGAGAGAAGATGGAGGGAGAATGCAGAGGAAAACTGTAATCACTCCTAGGTTAGACAGAGAGAGAGACACAGAGAGAGAGAGAGAGAGAGAGAGAGAGAGAGAGAGAGAGAGAGAGAGAGAGAGAGAGAGAGAGAGAGAGAGAGAGAGAGAGAGAGAGAGAGAGGCGAAGAAAGCGCTGTATAATTATAATCCACTAGGATGTACACGTCTCTCGGCTCTGATTTGGCTCAGCGAGAACCAGCACATGTCTCCCGCACGTCCCCCCCCGGCTCCCCCTCTTCCTCTCTCGGAACACTTCCTTTCATTCACTCTATCGTCAACATTCACTCTAATGAGTTCTGCGGAGTCGGAGGTGGTGGTGGTGGTGGTGGTGGTGGTGTGATTGACACCGGAGTTCGAGGCTACATTCTGAGACGCCGGGTAAATGTCATCGAGTGTGAGGTGAAACAGATGGGCAGACGGGTGATCTCTGCCGATACTTTCCCCTCTGCTCTGTTTGTTGGTGAATGGAACGGGTATAGCATTGGTCTTTTAGCACCTTGTCTATGCACACATAAACACGCACATAAATACACACATAAACACACACGTGCAAGCACACAAACACACACACACAGATACACACACACGCACACACACACAGGGCTACAGAAGACCCAACATCACATAATTCATATATTCACATTCTGATATATATATATATATATATATATATATATATATATATATATATATATATATATATATATATATATATATATATATATATATATATATATATTTATAGGCCCATAATGTGTGCATTCAAAAACCAAAAACATGCACACATTATGCATACACACAGACACACATACACACAGACATGTACACAAACGCACACACACACACACACACACACACACACACACACACACACACACACACACACACACACACACACACACACACACACACACACACACACACACGCACACACACACACACACACACACACACACACACGCACACACACACACACACACACACACACACAGACCCCTCAGGACACTGATGGACACGCGCTCGCACCTACGTGCACAGACCATGGACCTTCTTTACAGGCAAGTATGCAGCCTATTTGTCCAGTGTTTATCTTGAAACAGACGGCAGGGGCCCCCACCAGGGAGGGCAGGCCCTGAGGAAAAGGCCCCAGTTTAGTCTCGCTGTCACGCAGTGTCACGGCCTCACCTTAATGGGGCCATGAGTCAACAAACACAGGACACACGCACGCACGCACACACACACACACACACACACACACACACACACACACACACACACACACACACACACACACACACACACACACACACACACACACATATATGCACACACACACACACCTCAAGACAGGACACCCACATAGAATAGAAGAAGGACAGACGAGAGATGGATATGAATGATATAGAAGTCATACCGTGGCATAGGACAGAGACAGTTCCTGTCTTCACCAAAGTCTCAACCCTGACTGTGTCTTCATCAAAGTCATGAGTCCCATAAGTTAATGTTGAAATGTTGATGAGAATCTTGTAACAGAAATAAAGGCATAAACTGTCCATGTACTCCAGTGATCCCCCCCCCCCCCCCCCCCCCCTCTATGGCTAAACTGTCCTGTTCCTCAGATGCCATGTCCTAAGGTAACAGAATCCCTTTCTTGTGTAGAATTGCATGGGATTGTATTCAAAATCATGCAACACACTGGTAGTGTACCATGCATGGGTAAGGACGTTATCCACCAGCCTAACCTAACCCTAACCTAGTGTAACACAGATTATCTGAATCTAAATCATGATTTAGTGGGTGACAGGATATGAATTTTGATCAATATGCAAACATATTTGCTCTTGACTGCTGAGCGCCCAAAGATGACTACAGCTGAGGGCAATCACTACAATACATTATTTTCCCTCTCTTTTATAGGTTAGGGTGGGACGTGGATTTACAAAGTGGCACTGTGACGCTGGGTCTCAGTGCCGCACCCTTGTTTCTCTCCCCATTCTGATGGGGTTAGTAGTGTAGGGTTATATTTGACTGTTTGTGTTTGCTGTTATCCCTGTTTGTTCTCCCCTCCCCTTGTGTCAATTTATGTTGTGGGTTTTATTCCCCTTCTTTTTGATACATAATAAACACCACCATTTACTTTTTGGAAAATTATTTATTATAAAATGATTTCCTCCTACCCGGACCCATGCTAAAAGCACCTGCTGGACAGGTTGATTTTCACAGTAACCCGGTTCAGCTACCGTTATAAGTAAACTGATACGTCTGTAAACATTTACATCATAATAAACAACACTTATAGACCTTTGTATGTGACACTGTATGGTGGCCTTGTATAACACACACTATCATGTTGCTGTATGGTGGCCTTGTATAACACACACTATCATGTTGCTGTATGGTGACCTTGTATAACACACACTATCATGTTGCTGTATGGTGGCCTTGTATAACATGTCATACACTATCATGTTGCTGTATGGTGGCCTTGTATAACATACATGACTATGTTGCTGTATGGTGACCTTGTATAACATACACTATCATGTTGCTGTATGGTGGCCTTGTATAACATACACTATCATGTTGCTGTATGGTGGCCTTGTATAACATACACTATCATGTTGCTGTATGGTGGCCTTGTATAACATACACTATCATGTTGCTGTATGGTGACCTTGTATAACATACACTATCATGTTGCTGTATGGTGGCCTTGTATAACATACACTATCATGTTGCTGTATGGTGACCTTGTATAACACACACTATCATGTTGCTGTATGGTGACCTTGTATAACATACACTATCATGTTGCTGTATGGTGACCTTGTATAACATACATGACTATGTTGCTGTATGGTGACCTTGTATAACATACACTATCATGTTGCTGTATGGTGGCCTTGTATAACATACACTATCATGTTGCTGTATGGTGGCCTTGTATAACATACACTATCATGTTGCTGTATGGTGGCCTTGTATAACATACACTATCATGTTGCTGTATGGTGGCCTTGTATAACATACATGACTATGTTGCTGTATGGTGACCTTGTATAACATACACTATCATGTTGCTGTGGCCTCTTCAACTCATACAGAACACAGCGACCCGTCTGATCTCGATCTACCAAAATCAGCCCATGTCACCCCACTTCTCATGTCACAAGCAGATGTCATAGTCAAAACCTCCAGCTTCTGACTCTTACTGAGACCTGGATAACGCCAGATAACTCAATGACGCCTGCAGCTTGATCTACTGTACGCAGGGGTGTCAAATTCATTTTCACAGAGGGCCACGTCAGAATTGTGGTTGCCGTCAAAGAGCCAACGGCTGTATAAATGTAAATGCAATGTAATGTCAAATAAATAACTACTCCTTTACATATTGTTAAACATATTGTTTCTGTATTTATTACGTATTCAAGTTACACATAATTTGCATATGCATTTGCATAGATGTTAGCTTATGTTATTTTAACATAAATCCTTTTAGTTTAAGAACCCCATATTACTCCATCAATCAATTGTAATATCTTAGATATTAACGGACAACGGAACAGTTGGTTGGTAAACAAGACGCTTTATTACTACCTCAGGTGGTTCCTCAATCCCAACAATACCTGCCTCTCGCGCCACTCCCACTTACTGTAACTGTCGTAAACATGTCGTAACGTATACTCCTCTTGTAGTCAGTTAACAATACTATGACATCTCCCTTTTTCCTTTTAACAATATCAACACATATCAATAACTTTGATATCTTCTCTTTAACAGTATCAACACATATCAATAACCATGACATCTCCCTTTTTCCCTTTTTTTTTTTTATATCAACACCCTTCAAAAAAAATTATTATTGAACTCTCCCCTCACAGGTCAAGTCTCTGGACAGGTTTAACAGGTCTACCAGACCTGGTTTGGATCAGTCCATCAGTGTTCCTTGTTGGACCAGGCGAGCCATGGTTTGGGCTCATCTGAATGTCAGGTGTGTCATTCCCGGGATTTGTGTCATCATTCGCTGGAGGCCCCGCTACGGGCACCGCTTGGAGATGTCGACGGTTACGCCTGTACAGAGCACCCTGCTCTGTCTCGATGAGATAAGACCTCTGTGTAACGCTCTCACCTGCCACTACTGCAGGTGTGGACCAGGTCTTTTGATTGTCCAGTCTGGTGAGAACATGGTCTCCTCGCTGCAGTGGTGTGAGCTCTCTCACGCCATGGCGTTTGTTATAGTAGAAGGCCTGTTTGCTCTTCTCCGCAGCATCTCGAGCTCTGACGTGATGTTTGTTCGGCCACCTTGGTTGCAGGTTCTTGGCCAGAGTGGGCAGTGTCGTCCTGATTTTCCTGCCCATTAGGAGCTCTGCCGGACTGACACCCGTACTGCTGTGTGGAGAAGAACGGTAAACCATTAAAGCAAGTAGGGGGTCCTTTTGTCTCAGAATCCCCTTGGCCGTTTGGACTGCACGTTCAGCATAACCGTTTCCTTGTGGGTTGTGGGGACTAGAGGTTGTGTGCTTAAAGTCCATGTCACAGGCAAAGCCTCTGAATACATCACTGCTGAACTGCGGTCCGTTGTCACTGACAACCTCCTCCGGTATTCCATGCCGGGCAAACGTGGCTCTCAGCTTCAAGATCACATGTGCACTAGTCGTGGTAGGCATGTGGAGTATCTCCAGGTATCTAGAGTAGTAGTCAGCTATGACTAGGTAACTCTCTCTCTCATGTTCACATAAATCTATGCCAATTCTCTTCCACGGCCTGTCTGGGAGAGGTGTTGACAGGAGAGGCTCCCTGTTCTGTGCTCTCCTCTGCTCACGACAGTACATGCAGTTCTCAACTTTGTGTGTGATCTGTGTGGCTATGCCAGGCCACCACACCGAAGTGTTGGCCCTGTCTCTGCACTTGTTAAGACCTTGATGGCCCTCATGTATGCGTTCTAGTATATCCGACCTCAATCTCCCTGGTATCACTATTCTACTCCCTCTGGTCACTACCCCATCGTGCATAGACAGTTCGTTCCTAACGGGAAAGTACTCCCTAACACAGGTGTTTATATGTGCTAGGTGTTCAGGCCACCCCTCTTGTATGTACCTGATCACTTCTTGGAGCTGCTCGTCCGCCGCCGTCTCCGCGCGGATGCTGTCTATCTTTTTCGGCGATGCTGGAATGTTGCTCATCACAGCTGCTACGTAACACTCCACGTCTGTGTCCCTACTGAGCCCCTTGTCTGCCTGTGGGCTCCTGGACAGTGTGTCTGCCACCACCAGCGTTTTCCCCGGTGCATACTCAGCCTCCGGGTTGAACCTCATCAACCGCATGAGGAGTCGCTGGCAGCGGAGTGGCACATTGTCGAGATCCCTGGAGTTCATCAGTGGGATGAGGGGTTTGTGATCCGTAATCAGTTTGAATGCTGGCAGGCCATAGAGATACATCTGAAACCTCTCACACGCCCACACGCTCGCCAGGCACTCTTTCTCTATCTGAGCGTACCTGGTTTCAGCGTCGCTCAGTCGCCTTGAGCAGTATGCTACTGGTCTCCAGTCCTCGCCATGGAGCTGCAGCAGGACACCGCCTATCCCATAACTGCTTGCGTCTGCTGAGACCACTGTGCTCCTGTTAACATCATAGTACACCAGGGTAGGTGACGTTGTGAGGAGCTCTTTAACTCGCTCAAAGGCTGCTTGTTGCGCCGGACCCCACATCCACACTGAGTCTGCTTTTAACAGTGCATATAGTGGCTGGCCCACTGTGGCGAGGTCTGGAATATATTTCCCCAGGTAATTGATCATGCCGAGTGCTCTCTTTAGTTCCTGCACGTTTTCTGGTGGTTCCAGTTTGCTGACTGCAGACACTTTGGCTGGGTCGGGTCGTACACCATCTTTGTTGATCACCTGACCCAGGAAGTGCAGCTCCTCCTTTCTCAGCACACACTTCTCATCGTTCAGCTTCAGGCCTGCAGACTCTAGCCGATCCAGAACCTTCTGCAGCCGCTCATCATGTTCGCTGGTGTTGCTGCCATGGATGATGATGTCGTCCATGTAGACGGCAACGCCGTCCAGCCCTTCCAGCGTCTCCACCATCTTCCTCTGAAATATCTCAGGTGCACTGCTTATCCCAAAGGGAAGACGTTTGAAACAGTACCTTCCGTACGGTGTGATGAAGGTGGTTAACCTCTGGCTGTCTTTGTCCATTGGGATCTGCCAGAACCCTGACTCTGCGTCAAGTGATGAGAAGACTGTGGAGCCGCTGAGCTGAGCTACCATCCCCTCTGATGTCGGCAAGATGAATCTCTCCCTTTTGACAGCCTTATTAAGCTTCTTTAAGTCCACACAGATGCGTGCTCTTCCAGACTTTTTCGGGACTGGCACCATGGGTGCGCACCACTCTGTTGGGTCAGTCACGGCTTCAATGATGTCGTTGGCTTCCATCCTCTCCAACTCCTCTTTCACTGCACTCAGGAGCGGTATGGGGACCCGGCGTGCTGTGCATACTGCATAGGGCTGGGCATTGTCCTTTAGAGCTATCTTCACAGGCTGTGTTTTCAGTAGGCCAAACTCCTGTTCACTGGTGTTGACCTCGCCCACTCGCTTTACTAACCCCATAGCTACAGCTACTGGCCTGCTGAGTAGGTTATTCACACTCTGCCCCCTAATGACATAGAGCCTGCATGTGTATGTTTTCCCCTTGTAGCTGGTCTGAGTCATAAACTGCCCTAAACAGTTCAATCCACCCCCTGGACCACTCAGCACCTTCTTTGGCCTCTGTAGGACCCGTTTTGGCTCCAGTGTTTTGTACACAGTTTCACTTATGATACAACAATCGGCTCCAGTATCTATTTTAAATTCTACAGGTGAGCTGCCAATCTCTAATGTGACTGTCCATTCATTATCATTTTGAGGTATGCTATTAACTGAGCCCAGATAATAATACTGTCCATCTTCTGATCCCTCACCCTCAGTCACTTCCCTCACCTGCTTGCTTTTGCACACTTTTCCCCAGTGTCCACTCTTCCCACAATTATTGCAGTTAGACCTCCTTGCTGGGCAGTCATCCTGCTGACTGTGTGGCATTTTGCCGCACCGCCAGCACTTCCTGTGGTCATTCTCACTCTCTCTCTCCTGGCGCCTCTCTCTCTGTGGGTGCCGCCACTTCTGTGTTGCACCTCTGTTATGCCGTTGTGCTACTTCTTGCACAGCGTAAGCCTGCTCCCCCTGCTGGTTAACTTGAGCTTTTACCTCCTCTGATTGACGCGTCTCTTGTACAGTCATCTCCAGAGTGAGGTTAGGGATCAGCTGTAGCCTCTGAGACAGACCCTTATCTAGAATCCCGACCACGATTCTGTCTCTTATGTTTTCCTCACGAGCCGTTCCGAAGTTGCAATGTTCCGACAGCTCATATAGTGCGCGGATGAATGTCTCTGCGCGCTCTCCCGCACGCTGCACTCTCTGGTTGAAACACGCCCGTTCATGTATAACGTTGCGTCTCGGGATGAAATATGCATCAAATTTCGCCAGTATAACATCATACTGCGAGTCATCTTCCTCTTCCCCGTAGGTAAAAGAGCTGAGAATGTTCTCTGCTTCCTTCCCGAGCGCATACACCAGCGTGCTTACTTGAACTGGACCTTCTTCTTTGTCCAACTTAGTAGCTGTCCTGTACCGTGTAAACCGTTTCTTCCAGTCTGACCATTCGGCGGGTTTCTCGAAACAAAAACTCTCTGGTGGTTGAAACTTTGCCATCCTCGACCACTTCTGACACCATGTAATATCTTAGATATTAACGGACAACGGAACAGTTGGTTGGTAAACAAGACGCTTTATTACTACCTCAGGTGGTTCCTCAATCCCAACAATACCTGCCTCTCGCGCCACTCCCACTTACTGTAACTGTCATAAACATGTCGTAACGTATACTCCTCTTGTAGTCAGTTAACAATACTATGACATCAATGATCAAACCATTCAAGTAAATAACAAAGAAGACTATCATCAAATACAAGCTATGAGATTAAGTTTGTTCAAAACCTTTTTGACAGTCAAGAGGGGCAACCAACACGTGTGAGCTGCTAAGAACATGTGGGACAAATGTAGCATGTTACAACAACAAATGGCTGCACACAACCTTGCAGAGGCCATACATCCAACTAATGAGAGATAGTTTGACTACAGAAAACATGTGTCTGCATGAACACACAACTGTAACTGTACAAAAAAAATAAAAATAAGGGTTGTCTCAGTTCACAACTATATTGGTCAAGTTTTGGGTGGGACTTGTTTGCGTCCCTGCAGCTTCTGATTCAATTGGGCGAGATGCTCGGTTATGTCACACAACATAGCAAAGTCACACAGCCAGTTTGCATCTGACAGTTCAGACAATATTTATTTAGCGACAATAAAGCTCACTGCTGCATGGTTTTTGGCTCCTGTGAACATACTCTGCTGGGATCAAAATCCTGTTTTTACAAACGTTTTTATAATGTGTGTAACGCAATAATTCAGCGTGATTATCCCAAATGGCCGCCCGCTTCCATTCACTCATGAGTCAAAACAAAGAACTTGTTGGTCTTCTTTTGCCCCTTTCTCATTGCAATCAGCGCTTGTCTGGGATCACTTTCGGAGCAGACGCTCCTTGGCTACAATGGTGGTCAATAATCTTCGCCATCAGTGGTGACTGGTCAGTTCAGGACCGTTTACAACCGGACGTGGTCACTGGTCCGAACGGCTTGTCAAATGACACTCGCCGGATATTTCATCTTATAATTGGAGACCCGAAGCACGCAATATGTTGAGTGAGGTAATGATCGGAAGGCGGCAAATTAAACTTTCCAACAATGTATTGGTTGCATGTGTAGCACCCTGAAAATATGGCTATTATTCAGAAGTGCTGACTTGCCTTTTTATCTCCCCTGGTGCACCAAGACATACTAATTAGTTTCCATTAATATTCCCTCGAACAATGACGCAGGCTCCTCCTTGTTCTATCCGCTGGAATATGGATTATGAACAGTATCACTGGACCATATTCACTCATCCAGGTTCCCTGTGTGGCTAGTTGGCGTCCAGCAGGGGGCGGTGGCAGGCAGAGAGCGTACGAGGGAGCCGGGGAAGCAAGTGAATGGAGGCGGAAGAGGAAAGACGAGCCTCTTCGAGTCTGGACGTTGTTGTGAACAGACGTGTCTCGGAGAGACCCTGTTGTGGAGCACACGGGCGGACGAACTGAACTTGAGTATGTGACGGGTTATTTTAGAGAAGTAATCGTAGTGGAGCATTGCATGTTTTCCCCACTGAATAACCCTAGTGATATACAACGAGTTATCCTAGAAGAAAGGCGGTATAGCCAACTGTGGCTTAACCCTTTTAGGTCGCGGGGCTTGTTTGGACCCGTGGGCGGAGAACAAAGGGATTTAGAATGACTCATAAATGCTCTGGAAGTCGCGCTTTTCAGAAATCTGTAAAAATAGAAAAATGACAATTTCGAGTGCTTTGAGATTTACTATATATGTCTCCTTACTTGCTAAACATAATACGATTTGTAAATACGTTTAATTCTTGCTAGATGAGTATGCTTGTAATTATCTGCGTTTGCCAGAGAACTACAGCGCGTCACGAAACGCACGTCACGCACGCGCGCACACACACAAGAGAAGCGTGTGCGCTGTGAATAGGTGTTAGACCCCCGCACAGAGGTGAGAGGTATCAGAGACTCGGTACCCCCCATCCAAATTCTAAACAACAGGTCGGCATCGGCTTTTCATAATATGTATGAAATATCTCTTGCAATAATATCCACGGGACACTGAGCTGCTTCGCAGAATAATGTGGTGTGTGTGTATGTGTGTGTGTGCGCAGCGTCAAGACGAAACTTGTGTCGAGTCTGCTTCTATGTGCAACAGAAACTCCGCAGCATCCTGACAGTCCTGTATACCCACGTCGCGCTAAAACATTAACTACTGTATGGCAGAGTGCGTGTGTGTATATGAGTTATGAATGATCTCTCGCAGTTCATTCAAGCGGACAGTGGAGTGGACTACGTGAACTACAGTATCAGCCACTCGCTGCTGTGTGACGAGTTTGGTGTTTTGGTCACCCGCGCTAAACACGGTGCTTTAGTTGACAGCGCATCGATGCGCTTTGTGAAGGAAAGATGACGTCGTCTCTCTCTCTCTCTCTCTCTCTCTCTCTCTCTCTCTCTCTCTCTCTCTCTCTCTCTCTCTCTCTCTCTCTCTCTCTCTTTCTCTCTCTCTTCTCTCTCTCTCTCTCTCTCTCTCTCTCTCTCTCTCTCTCTCTCTCCTTCAAATGGGCTTTATTGACATAGGAAACATACGTTTACATTGTCAAAGCCAAACAAAACAACTATTTGCACAGCCATTTGAAATCTACAGTTACACATTGCTGTATTTAGTGAGGTAAATGAGTACAAGACATGTTTCACAGACACACACACACACACACATACACAGACAGACAGACACACACACACACACACACAGAAACACACAAACAAACGATCAAATTAAAAGCTGGATATAAATCTGCCACTCACGTCAGTGAGTTTACTAAGTCAAGGATGTCTTACTTTCACACACGCGCGCACGCACACACACACACACACACACACACACACACACACACACACACACACACACACATTTACATTTACACATTTACATTTACATCTAGTCATTTAGCTAAAGCTTTTATCCAAAGCGACTTACAAGTTCTGTACGACAAGTCATCAGGAAGGGCACAACTCTATCAGCTGAGTAACTAACAATGTTCATCAAAGTGTTGAGTGCTACAGTGTAGGTTAGTATATTAGGACAAGTGCATGACAGTAAGGTTAGTTAGGGTTGGATTTGAATGTGTGTTGTTTGTCTCTCTCTCCCTCTCGCTCTCGCTCTCTCCCTCTCTCTCTCTCTCTCTCTCTCTCTCTCTCTCTCTCTCTCTCTCTCTCTCTCTCTCTCTCTGTTGTGGGTGTGGTTTTCAATTGCAAATATAGCACTTAGAGGGAAATACCAGAGTCAATGGCCCATGATTAGGTATGCAGATAGGTATATATTTTCTTTGGTAAACAATATTGTCACAAGGAAAGATGCAGACCAGAGAAAGACTTTTGTCTTGTTTACATCAGGGTCCCCCATTTTCAATTCATCAGGACATACATGATATACAGATAGTCAGTACTGCTACATCTATACATTTATGACATACCAGATTTGCAAATACAGTACTGTTTGTGATACAGAAGGAGATGTTTGAGTAGAAAGCCTTGGTCCAGTAGAGTATCCAATGTAATGGTGGTGGTAGGCCCAGATCGACAGCAGCCATACCCTGGAATGAACCCTGGAAAACCGAAAAGGACCACGACACAGCTCCGCAGCCTATACGGTTCACACCAGCAAGAGAACCTGGACATAAACTCAACCCAAGCTGCAAGTATACACCACTGGACCTATTCAAATTGTACATAGACAACGCTGCAGTGGAAACACTTGTCAGGAACACAAACAAAAAAGCTGCAAAGAGCAAGGCAAGTGGCAAAAAATATAAATGGACTGACATCAACACCAATGAGTTGTACACATTTTTCGGACTGATTCTCTACATGGCAATTCTGAAACTGCCAGGAGTACAACAGTACTGGAAAAAGAACACCATTTTCAGCATATCATTTCCACCCACTGTCATGGCAAGGGACAGGTTCCGAACGATATCTTGGAACGTCCACATGAGTGATCCGGACGAGGATGTTGTGAATGACAGAAAGAAGGGGACAGCAGACTATGACCGCCTGTTCAAACTGAAGCCCCTTATGGACACCATCAGGTCTGCATGCAAAGCGCTCTACCACCCCAGGCAAAACATTTCCATTGATGAGAGGATGGTTGCAAGCAAGGCCCATACTTCTATGAAGCAGTATGAAAGCCAAGCCAACGAAGTGGGGCTTCAAACTTTTTGTTTTGGCTGACAGTAGCAATGGCTACACTTCGGACTTTGCTGTTTACGCCGGGAAGTCAAAGTTCAAATCAGGCATTGGACTGGCGTATGACTCTGTCATGTCCCTGATAAAGCCAGCACACCTCAAGCAAGTACCCATGGGCAAGGGATATCATTTGTATGTCGATAACTTTTATACAAGTCCAAAGCTTTTCAGGGATCTGCATAGCCTGGGTGTCGGAGCATGTGGAACGTACAGAGACAACAGAAAAGAATGCCCCCGCACAGAGGTGAATGCTCTCAAAAAGAAGGATGCTAGGGGCACCATCAGGTGGCTACGTGATGGCCCACTGGTCTTTGTGAAGTGGATGGACACACGTGAAGTCTCTGTTTGCTCCACAATCCACGAGTCATTCGCTGGAAAAACTGTGCTGAGGAGAATAAAAAACAAGCGCAGTGAGACCTGGTCCATTGAGAACATTGCATGCCCAACACCTGTCCTGGAGTACAACAAGTACATGGGAGGCGTTGATTTGTCTGACCAACTCATCCAGTACTACTCTGCACACCACAAGACCATGCGATGGTACAGGACTTTGCTCTATCATTATCTGGACATTGCCGCCACTAACTCCTACCTTCTTCACATGGAGCTGTGCAGAGAGCAGCAGGTGCAGCCAATGACCCACCTGGTCTTCCAGCAGGAGCTGGTAGCTGAGCTGTGTGGCATCACAGTTGTACAGGTGCCAGTGGACAATCTACCCACAGCACCAGTGGACCGCCTACCAAGGAACCATTTACCTGTTGCGATCACGCAACAGGCAGATAAATCCCAGAAGGCCACGGCTGGCCGCCTGTTTTGCGTACATTGTAAGATGAAGACCCCCTGGAAGTGCGGTGAATGTGGTGTGGCCCTCTGTCTCATTCCAGACAGGAACTGCTTTTTCACATATCACTTAGTGTGATACAAAACAGGCAGATACAACCATGAGGAGACACCTATTTTCTTTTATACATGTGCATAATTAAATTTTTTTGGAGATTTTGCCTAAATTCATTGTGGTCGCGCTCTCTGCCAAATATCATATGAGGCACCTTGTATTACTATTGTAATCCAAAAGTGATATATAGGGTTGTTCATTGTACAATACAATTGATACAGTTGATGTTTCTTGTTGATTATTATTCTCTATGTGTTTTTAATAAAATTGTGTGATATTCTATTCCAGTTGTCTTTGGTCTTGTTTTCTCTGGTTATGATCATGTTATTAGTGTGTGTGTGTAAAAAAAACTAATTAATAATATAATTATTATAAATGTCGCTCTCTCTCTCTCTCTCTCTCTCTCTCTCTCTCTTGAAATCTACAGTTACACATTGCTGTATTTAGTGAGGTAAATGAGTACAAGACATGTTTCACAGACACACACACACACATGCACACACACACATACACAGACAGACAGACACACACACACATTTACATTTACACATTTACACATTACATTTACATCTAGTCTAGTTTGCTTATTTTTTTTTGATATGGTACAGTACTGTAGATACAGACACAGACACACACACACACACAGAAACACACACACAGGCTAGGCCTCCTGCTGGGTCCATTCACTGGAATAACAAAGGAATGACTGGGCCTTTGCTCAGGTGTGAAATGGTGCTAGTGACAATGATCACATTGAATTCTGGGAGTGTAGTTCTCTCATCAGATAGCTGAATGAACTTGGATCTAGTTCAAAGTCCTATACTGAAAAGGTGTTAGGATTTTACCAGAATGTTTGATAGGACATTGATTGAAAACTATCGTCTCAAATTTGACAATTGATGGCTTATTTTGAAGGTATGAATCTGTAATTTTATATTATGTAACAAAAAAAGGGGGAAATTCTCAGGAGGAGGAGCTATTTAGGTTAGACTTCTAAGGGTTAAGTTAAAGATATTCCCTCCAGTGAGGTGCCCTGCCAGCGTGGCGTGAAGAGGACCGGTGTTTAGAAACACCCTGCGTTATTATATAGCACGGCTAGCAGGAGGGCTGTTTGGGACCCAGAGTGTAGCTGCAGTGTCAGTGAGGGCAAGGTATGGATGCGCGTCGACTCCGCACCGGCTGTCTACAACCAGTCTACACCGGCGTCAACGTCGGCGCTGCACCGGCTGTCTTCAACAGAGGTCGCCATCACCCAGCACACGCTCTCAGCCAGCTTCTGCCCCGCTGCTCCAGCCCCGCTTGCTAGCGCCCTCAACGAGAGCGTTCGACGCCATCTTGCTACCTGGACGGTGGTGGCACGGCGAGGCCGCCATTTTGGTTGAGTACAATTGAGCATCAATGCTCCGGATCTATTACACAGTACACAGTGTGGTGCAGCCTGCGGGCGGAGCTAATGGTTGCTAAACACAGTTCACAGGGGTACCCCATCAACAATATATGCCGGCATTAGCATAGGACTTTTGTTCTGGTACAGTGGGCCCACATTTTTGATTTCCTTTGAGTGTGATAACGTGTTTGTTCTTTAATAATATTTTCCCATCTAATTAACCCTTTCCCTGTGGGGAGGTTACAGACCTGGTGCCTCATAAGTAAAGCCTTAGAGAGGTACTGTTCTTGCCATATAATTAAAGCCTGATAGAGGTATTACACAGGGTACCGACCCAGACGTGGGTGATGAGTCAAACACATTGAAGTATATTATCCCTGATACTAACCCAGAGGTGGGTGTATAATATACGTGTCTATGAGGTATTGAGTTACAAACGGAGCTATAGTGGGACTTCAGTCCATTTGATCACTCCTATTAAATCATTGTAACTGAACCGTACATCTAACATTAAAGATTAGAAGGGATTCTGTGTGCGTGTCTATTCCTGTGCCCGGTATTAACCATTTTGGTGTGGGTAATGTTACTACAGTTAACCCCTTCCTACCCAACTCTCTCCTTTTCATTGTAAGGTTTCTAGTGGTCATCAAGGGAGGGTACTGCTTGCGGGAGGAACAAATCTAATTGTGCATATCAGTCACTAGGTGTGGGAGGGCTAAAGGAGGTATTGAGAGAGAGAGAGTTGGGGAGTACTGCTGACCGCCCCGGAGAGGCGAGGAAGACCAGAGTACCAGACCAGGTTGGTAAATCCCGGGCCCCATTCACTCCCACTACCGGGCCCCAGTTTGACGCTCCAGGCCCAAAGACGAGGGTGCAGTCAGACGGAGCTCTACTGTGTCCAGCTACCTTGTGACTGCCAGCAACCGTTCCCACAAAGCAGGGATAATCCACCCTGCTACACATGGCAAGAAAATGGAGCCTGGAGCCGGCAAACGAGGGCTAAGTTCTGCGACGTGCGTGACGGCCCGCATGCAGGCCCCGAACGTTGACAGCTCTGTCCACATAAAATTACGTGGCGGGCCACATTTGGCCCGCAGGCCTTGAGTTTGACACATATGATCTACAGCCTAGACCTTCACTCACACACCACAACTCTCTAGACACGGCGGAGGCACTGCTCTTCTGACCTCTCCCTCATGGACTACAAGTATAATATCACTACCTGACCTCTCCCTCATGGACTACAAGTATAATATCACTACCTGACCTCTCC
Source organism: Notolepis coatsorum (assembly GCF_963971535.1). Lineage (NCBI taxonomy): Eukaryota > Metazoa > Chordata > Actinopteri > Aulopiformes > Paralepididae > Notolepis > Notolepis coatsorum. The sequence continues at coordinate 79,212,253 of NC_140178.1, read as the reverse complement.
CTCATGGACTACAAGTATAACATCACTACCTGACCTCTCCCTCATGGACTACAAGTATAACATCACTACCTGACCTCTCCCTCATGGACTACAAGTATAATATCACTACCTGACCTCTCCCTCATGGACTACAAGTATAATATCACTACCTGACCTCTCCCTCATGGACTACAAGTATAACATCACTACCTGACCTCTCCCTCATGGACTACAAGTATAACATCACTACCTGACCTCTCCCTCATGGACTACAAGTATAACATCACTACCTGATCTCTCCCTCATGGACTACAAGTATAACATCACTACCTGATCTCTCCCTCATGGACTACAAGTATAATATCACTACCTGACCTCTCCCTCTCCTGTCTTGAATATCATGCAGCATCTGTCTATAGTTCATTCAATCTCACCATTGTTACTCTATCGCTCTCCAGGTCCCCTCGAACACTTTCAATATGAGCTAGATGTGTTTTTAAGCTCCTTCGCAGATGATGGCACCCCTCTGTTGCTAGTGGGTGACTTGAACCTGCCTGACTCTTCCCAGTCTGCCACAGTGGTCTCTCTCCTACAATCCCTCAACTCCTTGGACCTCATATTGTCCCGTGATTCCAGCATAATTAACACTACCGTAACTCCCCTCCATGTATCAGACGACTTCTTTGTATAATGTTCACTAACTCTCATGTAAAACCCCAAACCACCCACTCCAACTCAGACTGTCTCATTCAGACACAATATATGCTCCCTGCCCCCCTCCACCCTTTCCACTGACATCCTGTCAACCCTACCCTTGCTTTAGACTTTCTTTGCTCTCCCTCCAGATACGGCAACATCCACCCTCCTTTGAGCCCTCTCAACCTCCTTTGACAAGCTCTGTCCCCTGCCTGCCGTTCCACACACAGACCATGGCTGACAGATGCAGTAAGAGAAGAATGACAGCCTGAGAGTGGCCGAGAGGAAGTATAAATAACTGATGACATCACTACCTATCACAACCTCTTGTTAGCATTCTCAAAAAAACATTACTACTGCCAAAACCTCCTTCTTTCACCATAATATTGAGGCCTTGGCTAAAACTGCATGCATCCAACTAAAAATAACAAACAAAAGTGTCCAACAAACAAAACAGTCTCCTTTCCAGGGAGCAAGAGGCCCTGGACCAGCACTGTCCCAACGTCCGCCCCACCTCCCTTTTGGAGCACAGAGCCCTCCTAGGCTTCCGTCCTGCCAGGCGGAGGTGTAGCTGGGCTTGGGCTGTTGCGGGGGCTGCTTGGAGGGTTGGCCAGGCTGCTGGTGGCAGTGCAGAGGCCGGCAGGTGTGTTGCCGTGGTGATGGCTGCTTGGAGGCGTGGCCAGGCTGCTGGTGGCAGTGCAGAGGCCGGCAGGTGTGTCGCCGTGGTGATGGCTGCTTGGAGGCGTGGCCAGGCTGCTGGTGGCAGTGCAGAGGCCGGCAGGTGTGTCGCCATGGTGATGGCTGCTTGGAGGCGTGGCCAGGCTGCTGGTGGCAGTGGAGAGGCCGGCAGGTGTGTCGCCGTGGTGATGGCTGCTTGGAGGCGTGGCCAGGCTGCTGGTGGCAGTGGAGAAGCCAGACAGCTGTTTGGATGAGTAGCCATGGTGGCTCCTGCGGCTGCTTCTCCCCCCGTCTTCTGCTGGACTGCTGCCAGTTGGAGAAGGGCCAGACGTCTGGGCTGGTGATGCCAGGGCCCTTCTGTGTCTCTTCCCCGTGCTGGAGGGCCCCACGCCTGCCACGCAACACCTGAGTGGCTTTGTACAGGGCTCTCAGACACAGGGACACAGACGATGATGGTAGAAGCAGACCAGTTCATTGAAGAGAGGTGGCAATATGTTACAAACCAGAGTGGATGTAGAATGCTGTCATAACAAAGGCTCTCCTATGTGTGTTTGGGGATGGGTGATTTAACCTGTGCTCATTGATTGCTCAGGTGCACAGGCCACCCCTGCTCTTGGACCCAATTAACTAGACCCAAGGCAGGGGTGGCTGCTTAAATCACATCATCCCCCACACCACAGGCCCACTCCGGCAGACGGAGCAGACCTGTGTGCGTCTGTCAGCACACTCCACAGGCAGGCATTCTGCTGTGAGCTGCAACCCTGTCTCATATAGGTCATTATCAGTTCAGCAGGCACACATCTCAGGCTATGGGGCAGGGGGTTGATAGAAAGAGATGGAAAAGAAAGAAAGAAGATGTGAAGCACCAGTAATGTCACTCACTCACTCACTCACTCACTCACTCACTCACTCACTCACTCACTCACTCACTCACTCACTCACTCACTCACTCACTCACTCACTCACTCACTCACTCACTCACTGGAACACTCACTCACCATGCAATTGGGAATCTATTTCTTGAAATATCCCTCTGACAAACACATGTAGGCAGGATGGTATGGTATGGTATGGTATGGTATGGTATGGTATGGTATGGTTTATTTCTTAATCCCAGAGGAGAAACATGGTTTGCCACCAGAGCGAATACAAATATACAAATATACATTACATGATACAATACAGGATACACAACACAGTAGGAGAGCCTCTCAACACAGTGCTAACGGTGTTCGTTAAAAAATTTAACCGCAGCAGGAACAAATGACCTTCTCAATCGCTCAGTAGAGCATTGAGGCATCAACAACCCATCACTGAATGAGCTTCGCAGAGCATCAAAAATACTGAACAGTGGGTGGCCTTCAAAGGATAAAATGGTGTTCAGTAATTGTGGATGTATGGATGTAATTGTACCTGCCAGGGAAACCCTGCATACTGTGATTGAGAAATGGACAGCTTATCTTCCAAAAAAACTACACAACCAATGCCTTGATAAGATCCACACCTACCCGGCTGACACAAACAGACTGAAAAGAAAATGGTGCATTTATATAGCAGCATTTCTCCAAAGCGTTTTACAATTTTGTTCCTCACATTTGAACCATTCACTCACACATTCACACACCGACGGTGGAGGCAACCATGCAAGGTGCCAACCTGGTCATCAGGAGCAGTTAGGGGTTAAGTGTCTTGCTCAATGACACTTCGACACAGGGAGCCTCCAGATTACCAGACGACTGCTCTACCTCCCGAGCCTGACACGCTATGGTCCATGTCCTCCTAGCTTATACGTCAAAAGCCTTTGACTGGGTGGTTCATGTCACACTAATGCAACATCTAGAAAGCATGGACCTTTGTCCACAACTTCTCATCCGGCTGAACTACCTGAACTACCATCTGAAGCTACCTGGCTGACTGGCTGAACAGCTACCTGACTGGCTGAACAGTTACCTGACTGGCTGAACAGTTACCTGAACAGTTACCTGACTGGCTGAACAGTTACCTGAACAGTTGCCTGACTGGCTGAACAGTTACCTGAACAGCTACCTGACTGGCTGAACAGCTACCTGACTGGCTGAACAGCTACCTGACTGGCTGAACAGCTACCCGACTGGCTGAACAGTTACCTGAACAGCTACCTGACTGGCTGAACAGTTACCTGAACAGTTACCTGACTGGCTGAACAGTTACCTGAACAGCTACCTGACTGGCTGAACAGTTACCTGAACAGCTACCTGACTGGCTGAACAGTTACCTGAACAGCTACCTGACTGGCTGAACAGTTACCTGAACAGCTACCAGACTGGCTGAACAGTTACCTGAACAGCTACCTGACTGGCTGAACAGTTACCTGAACAGCTACCTGACTGGCTGAACAGTTACCTGAACAGCTACCTGACTGGCTGAACAGTTACCTGAACAGCTACCTGACTGGCTGAACAGTTACCTGAACAGCTACCTGACTGGCTGAACAGTTACCTGAACAGCTACCTGACTGGCTGAACAGTTACCTGAACAGCTACCTGACTGGCTGAAACAGTTACCTGACTGGCTGAACAGTTACCTGAACAGCTACCTGACTGGCTGAACAGCTACCAGACTGGCTGAAACAGCTACCAGACTGGCTGAACAGCTACCTGACTGGCTGAACCAGTTACCTGAACAGCTACCTGACTGGCTGAACAGCTACCAGACTGGCTGAACAGCTACCTGACTGCTGAACAGCTACCTGACTGGCTGAACAGCCACCTGATTGGCTGAACAGCTACCTGAACAGCTACCTGATTGGCTGAACAGCTACCTGACTGGCTGAACAGCTACCTGACTGGCTGAACAGCTAACTGACTGGCTGAACAACTAACTGACTGGCTGAACAGCTAACTGACTGGCTGAACAGCTACCTGAACAGCTACTTGAACAGCTACCTGAACAGGAAGGTTCACACAGGCAGCACACAGGGTCCGGTAGCAACACTTTAACCCACACTCAGGGCCGCCTGGGAGAAATGCGAGGCCCTGTGCGAGATTTAAACGCAACCCCCCCCCCCCCCCTTCCCCCCCCCCCCCCCCCAAAAGGTAAAAAAAAAAAAAAAAATCATACAGTCAACATATTCTTAAATAATAGCGCTGCCCGAGGCTGGGCATGATACAGTCAACATATAGCAAGAGAGAGAGCGAGAGAGAGCTCCCGTTCTACAGTCAATATACAGTGTACAGAGAGAGAGAGAGAGAGACACATTGGAAAGAAATTGAAATGCTATTTGGCCCTAAACAGAGAGTACACAGTGGCAGAATACCTGAGCACTGTGACTGAAGATCCTTGACTAGGTACAGACTCAGCGAGCACAGCCTAGCCATCGAGAAAGGCCGCCATAGGCAGACTGTGTGTGTTAGAAAGAGAGAGAGAGAGAGAGAGCATGTGTGTTTGTGTGTTAGAGAGAGAGAGCATGTCTGTGTGTCGTGTG
>NC_140178.1:78536084-78553584 GCF_963971535.1 Notolepis coatsorum | reverse complement strand
CTCTGACAAAAATCTCCAACGAAAAATCTCCGGTTTGTCATCTTTTTATACCGAATGAGTGCAGCCTATTGTTGTACGCTACACTGCTACCTATTGTACGCTACACTGCTACCTATTGTACGCTACACTGCTACCTATTGTACGCTACACTGCTACCTATTGTACGCTACACTGCTACCTATTGTACGCTACATTGCTACCTATTGTTGTATGCTACACTGCTACCTATTGTACCCTATTGTACGCTACACTGCTACCTATTGTACGCTACACTGCTACCTATTGTACGCTACACTGCTACCTATTGTACGCTACACTGCTACCTATTGTACGCTACACTGCTACCTATTGTACGCTACACTGCTACCTATTGTACGCTACACTGCTACCTATTGTTGTATGCTACACTGCTACCTATTGTACGCTACACTGCTACCTATTGTACGCTACACTGCTACCTATTGTACGCTACACTGCTACCTATTGTACGCTACATTGCTACCTATTGTTGTATGCTACACTGCTACCTATTGTATGCTACACTGCTACCTATCGTATGCTACACACTGCTACCTATTGTTTGTCATGCTGCATCTGTGTGCTGTACAAGTAGTTCTGCTGTCATTGTACCATGTGTGTCTTTCATATTATGGGAACTTTTAATGTTATTGAATGTCTCTGCACCATTGTCACCAAGACAAAAGTCCATTGTATTTCTGCCCCCCCCCCCTCTCTCTCTCTCAGGTGACATCAGCCAGTGCCTTTGCCCAGACGCTGCGTCGCTACACCAGTCTGAACCACCTGGCCCAGGCGGCGCGTGCCGTCCTCCAGAACACTGCCCAGATCAACCAGATGCTCTCTGACCTCAACCGGGTGGACTTCGCTAATGTACAGGTCGGTGGTGCCTCCGTGTGGAATAACACGAAGGAGATATCTTTATATTTTTACATTGTAATTTGTGTCTCGTTAGAATTGTTAGCATCCCTCATTGAAACCATGGGGAACAGCTAGCTGCAAGCTTACTGTTAGTGATGCCCCATGGTTTCAATGAGCGATGCTAACAATGCAAACATGTCAATTTAGAAGAAATATGGGACTCATTGTGTAGAGGCTAACTCACTTTCAAAGTATATAGATTAGATTCAAATGTATTGTCATTATACAGCACAAGTACAGTACAACGAAAAGAGGTTTGGCATCCAACCAGAGTACAAATGTAACAGTAAAGTGCAATAGTAACATACAATGTACAGGTGATTAAACTCAATATAAAATACACAAATGAGTATTACTGAGTAATAGTGCTAATCAGATGTATGTACAGTGTGTTGTAGTATTATTACTACAGTATTATTAATAGTGATACAGGTATAAAGACACTATGGTGGTCCTCATTCTCGACCGTGTTCGTAAGTATCTTGGTAAAGATTTCGTACCAACAGATTTACGGAAATCCTCCTCCGGATTCCTGAATGCACTAAACGGTTTACGTATGTGGCCAAAATCTTCGTAGCTGGGTTCCCACTAATGAAATAATTCAACTCTCACTCATTCTTAAACTCAAATGCGCGTTCTCGTTGATTGATTTTGCATACAGACACGCCCCACCAGCTCCTTATAAGGCGAGGTTTGGCAGCACGCAAGCACACACACACACACACAATACTGAACGACTGCCCAAGTGTATGTACAGTATCTTCACTAAGCCTCCTGCCTCACCTGCTGCATCTTAATAACCCAATCGTGCGATATAGTGGAATAGACTAAGAATAGATGAACTAATTCCATATAAATCTATAGTTCATTAACGATGCAGCAGCTGATACTGTACACGCTCGCTCGCTCCATAGCGCGCCAGCGATTTGCGACTCCAGATGATAATAATAATCTTTTATATAATCTCCTAAAATTTTATTAGATTAGATTCAAATGTATTGTCACCATACAGCACAAGTACAATACAACGCAAATAAGTTTGGTATCCAACCAGAGTGCAAATGTAAGTACAATCAAGCTGTTTCTACACTGGCTCTTAGATGTGCGCAAGCAATGTAATAAATAAATAAAACCAACAATAAATAATATCATAATAACAAGAAGGTATATGGAATATTAATAGTCTATTGTGGTGGGCGGCTAACTGGCGCAGTGGGCAAGGCGCTCGCCACTAATGCAGGAGATGCTGGGTTCGAGCCCAGCTCTCGGCATTGCTACCAGCTTGGCTGGTCGTTCATACTAACGCAATTGGCAGTGTTAGGGGTGGGAAGCTGGTGGGGTGGGGATCGGACGTTGTGGACAGCGACTCCTACAGGTCGGTTGGTGCGCCTGCGCAACAGAATCAGGAAGCGACGGGGGCGGCCTGTCCCTCCCACGCAGACCCTCGCCGCTGAGAGATCGCGCTGTGCAGGTGAAAAGATGCGACAGCTGCCTCTGGTCTGTCCGATTTACGACTGCCTTTTCAAGTACGTAAATCCTATGTAAATCCTACAAATAATTTACAATACGAGGCTTTTCGAGAATGCCGAATAAGTACGTAAATCCAGTTACGAAGGAATTCCTTGGTAAGTTTTACGTATGTCCGTTCGAGAATGAGGACCTATGGTAGTAAGTCATACTAACCAGTGGTATAACCAGTAAGGGATATGTACAGATATAGTATCTAAATAGGTATATAGAAAGGATTATACGCAGGTATATACAGACAGATGTGGATAAATATATATATACGGTAAGTATAAATATATATATATATACGCCATTGTTGTACATGCTATCATACAGATATCATGTATTATATGGGTATACTATAATTTGAGGTAGGTAGTTACTTATGATTACAGTGTAAGGCAGTTGTAGACTGTGAAAGCGGTAGGCAGGTATATATTGAGTATAGGTGTAACCGGTCTCGTATTGCTCTGCGTTGTGTTTCAAATTCCCATTCGACCCCTGTTAAGGGATCGCCCTGAGTGGGAGTTGAACCCCGGTCTCTCTGCACCGGGGCCGACATCACAAACCGCTGCGCCAAGAAAGGATATCCCTCCTAAGCGCTCAGTTTGGATGCCTCTGGGGAGTGAGTTTACTTGCAGTACCGCTTACCATCCACAGCCACCGAACTACTTGTACCACGTGACTGTGGATATACTGCGGTACTATGAGGCGCCGTTTGGGACAAAAGCCTGACTAATACAAGACACCGCCTATCCAAAGCCTGACTTATACAGGACACCGCCTATCCAGTTATCCTGCGCGACCCAGTTGGTCCGCGAGAGAGGGCCAGTTTGTGCGCCGATTGGGACAAAAGCCTGTCGAATACGAGACACCGAGGTCCAGTTGGTCCGCGCGCGCCGACATGTTTTTTCGAATACAGACACCGAGGTCCAGTTGGTCTGCGCGCGCCGACATGTTTTTTCGAATACAGACACCGAGGTCCAGTTGGTCTGCGCGCGCCGACATGTTTTGTCGAATACAGACACCGAGGTCCAGTTGGTCCGCGCGCGCTGACATGTTTTGATCCGCGTGTAGCGTGATGAATTCTGCGTTGTGTCTGGTGTGAGGTGGACGTAGACACTCAGACAATGGTACCCATTTGGTGGTTGTTTATTTGGCAATCCTGTTAATCAAAACAGCACGTACACAACACATGGCGGCGTTAGCGACCGTCATCAAAGTGCACTCCACCTCTTGCTCTCGTCCTCAACAAACACAAAGAGCGCGCGCGCGCACATTTAAAACAGCGCGCCGTCTACAGTCACGACCATTAGATACATTTAGCTCAGTGCAAGTTAGCTTCAGCAAAAACATACAAAACAATATGAAATAAAAGACAGTGTGTAAGCATTAATTAAACCAAAATACAAAACCAACGGTTCATACCTGTTAATCAAAACAGCACGTACACAACACATGGCGGCGTTAGCGACCGTCATCAAAGTGCACTCCACCTGATATTACCAAACAGAATACTGAGTTAGCACACGAACGTACTATGGCTGTTTTACACAGGGCGAATTAATGTCATTACACAACAGGGTATTTCAGTACCAAAACCAAAACCTAAATCAGTTTTACAATTTATACAAAGCAGTTAAATCCAATATTAGATAAACGGAAGCGCATACCTCTTGCTCTCGTCCTCAACAAACACAAAGAGAGCGAGCACTTCCGTCAGCGTGTGTCTCGTCAACAAACCGGCGAAACCATTTTATACATTAGTTGAACGTATTTACAATACAACAGATATTCAATGGAAAGATATCCTATCTTCTCTAAACCCATTATAAAAGACCCAAAAGGGATTTCGTTTGGAGAATTGGTAACTCAATGTGAGGAAATTAATATGAAGTAATAATCAAGACACCCCTCCATAACACTAAAGTGGGCTCGGTCCACTTTGTTCCACTTTGTTCCTTCAAAGTAAGAGTGTTTCCGTTTTGACCTACTTATTTAAGATAAAGTATAACAGTTTCTGTCCATGATTCTAGCATAACAACTTCACTCTGCTACATACTCCCCCACTGACTTATGCCAGACCATGGACAGTGTTCCCTTCAATCAACTCAACAGCGTAAGTATAAACCAAAGAAACAGAAAATAATAAAAAAAAATCACAATGAATCAACGCGTCACATGTAACTCAGTGTATTCCCTTAATTCTAAACCTAGAAAATAGGTTGACCAGCTCAAAAGCTATCCGATAAAGGATCAGGAAAAATAAAGGGTAGCGAGCCCCTCACCTAACCACAGGCAAAAAAAACATGCCATGTACATATTCATACCATGGAATACACCAAAATTACCAAATCATGTCTAATGCAATAGACAACCGTAACCGTATGACCCAAAGAAAATCAAACAGCAAAATCAATGAAAGGGAAAAAAATTATGAATAAAAAGAATCACCAAAAAAAAATTTGAATCACCTTTTAAGATGACAGCAGAGTCCTGACTCTCTGTACAGCCATCGTCTGAATGAGCCTGTTAACTGGCCTGATGAACCTCCCCAGCCTAGTGTAAACCCCTTGAGGTACCCCAACTACACTCGGTTTGACAGTGACAATGGCCGACCCCGGTTCACACACTGGAACAAGTAAGGATGAGCTACAGGGGGCCTTCCCCGGAGCCATCATGTCCTCAGTGCCCGACATAACCGACTCAGGTTCACACACTGGAACAAGTAAGGATGAACTACAGGGGGCCTTCCCCGGAGCCATCATGTCCTCAGTGCCTGATTCCACAGTCGTCGTGTCTGACGACTGATCACTGTCCTGATAAACAATTACAGAGTATGACTCCTCTGATTCAACATCTGCATCTGGTCCCTCCATCCAAAAGTGGCGTGGTTTCTTCAGTTTACACTCCTGCTCCTCACCATTATGTGACTCAAGTGTAATTCTATGATGTTGATCACTACTCATGCTCCCCACCTGCTCCTCTGCTGGCTCTGATACACCCATCCCTGTCGTGGTATCTACTACCCCCTCCACACTGGACTCAGGAAGATGAGCAACCCACCGGGCAGTCCTCAGCTCATCCTCAACAGAATCATCTGTCATTTCCTCACTCGGAACAGTGCCAGGAATAGACACCTCAATCTCTGGCTCATCCCATGACGGCAGAGGCAGGAAATTGACGGGCATAATCAAGTTCCTATGAACAGTCTTAATCCTCCCTGTGACAGGATGACGGATACTGTATACATTCAGCCCACTGTTTTTACACACTACAGTATAGACGGCACTCTCCCAGCGGTCAGCTAGCTTTTTCTTGCCTCGCTCCCCCTTATTTGCCAGTAAAACCCGATCCCCCTTCTCTACCGCATGTCCCTTTAACTGTCTGTTATACACCTCAGCTTGCCTGGTCTGTTGCTTCTCAGCATGCTTTTGAGCAAGTGCCATCGCTTCCCTTAGATCCTTTCCCAGTGACTGGACATACTTATCCACATCCACCGTATCTCCATCTAAAAGGACACTCTGAAACATGACATCGACAGGTAATCTTGGAGTGCGGCCAAACATCAAAAAGAAGGGTGGGACCCCCGTGGTCTCATGCACTGTGCAATTATAAGCAAACGTCAAAGTGTTCAACATCTGAGGCCATTTCACCTTGGAACGAGGTGGCAAAGCACGGATCATACTACCTAAAGTGCGGTTTAGACGTTCTACTTGTCCATTTCCCATAGGATGGTATGGCGTGGTATGGGATTTTTCAACCCCTGCCATCTGAAGCATTTCTGCTATGAGTGCACTCTCAAAATTAGCTCCTCTGTCGCTATGAATGCAGGCTGCAAAACCATAAACAGAAAAAAAGTTATTCCAGAGCACTCTGGCCACTGTCTTTGCAGTTTGATTGGGACACGGATAAGCACACGCTAGTTTGGTAAAATGGTCAGTTATAACAAGCACATCAATGGACTTATTATTGGCATCCTCAGCCGACCAAAAGTCAATACACACCAACTCCAGTGGTGCAGTGGTGACTATAGATACCAGCGGAGCCCTCGCCTCCGGCTCAGGCGCTTTGCTCAGTACACATCTCTTACAATGACTCACATATTCTTTGACATCCTTTTCCATGGAGTCCCAATAGAAACGTTGTCTAGTGAGCCACAATGTGCGCTGCTGGCCCTGGTGCCCGGCCTCATCATGTACCCCTTGCAGCACCTGTCCTCTCAGAGCGCTCGGTACAACATATTGGAAGACCTTCTTCCCACTCACAACGTGTTTTGAAACACGGTACAACACTCCCAATTTTGTTGTGAGTTTTCCCCACTGTCTCAATGTGCGGTTTGTTTCTTTCGACTCATGAACTCTCTCTCTTCGAGATGGGCGGCGGCCTCTATCTACAAAGAATTTGACTCTACCAGTAACAGGGTCCTGGCACTGCCTGTCGTATAATTCCTCATGAGTGAGGACAGGCAATGGGCTCTGTCCCATGGACACCAACCTTTCTAGCTGCTGCACATGAGAGACTGCTCTCATAGCGGCGCCATCCTCCCAACAGCGATGTGTGTGGAGTACAGCAGATACCTCTTCACGGGATATGCTCCCACTGTCACTACCCACCTCACCACTGGCCTTAACTGAACTCTGAGTGGACAACCCTAGGCCCTTCCTCCTCACCTCTGGTTCCTCACAGGTAAGACGGAACATGTTCTGCACGTCATCCACCTCCAAACCTCTAGCCTCCCTCAACAAGACATCATACGAGGTCCTTGTCAGCCTGTGCATCACCCTAGGTTTAGCAAACGGCTCCCTGCTCAGTGCATCAGCTACTGTATTTTTAGGCCCAGGAATGTACTGAATGTCAAAATCAAAAGGTGCCAGCTTCGCCACCCATCTCTGCTCACATGCATCGAGTTTTGGCTTTGTGAGGATGTACTTAAGGGGATTATTGTCTGTCCACACTGTAAATTTATGTCCTCGCAGCCAATGGCTAAACTTGTCGTGTATAGCCCATTTCATGGCGAGAAACTCAAGCCTATGAGCGGGATATTTAGACTGAGCATGATTCAGAGATTTACTAGCAAAAGCTATGGGCCTGGCTGTGCTACACCCTTCCTGCACTTGTGAAAGCACAGCTCCCAGTCCACTAGTGGATGCATCTACAGACAATAAAAATGGCTGAGAAAAGTCAGGGTGAGCCAACAGAGTTTGTCCCACCAATGCAGCTTTTAACGCCTCAAAGGCCTCCCTGCACTCCGCAGTCCAGTCTGCTGCACTAAGCCTACGAAGGGGGGCAGCTCTCTTGCTTTTTTCTTTGCCTCTCCGTGGCTTCTTCACACCCGTGGTCAACTGAAACAGTGGTCTTGCAACTACAGAGCAGTTCTCAATGTAATGCTGATAATACACCATCATTCCTAAAAATGACCGGATCTTATTGGCAGACGGGGTGACCCCATCCGACTCCATAATATCGCTCTCCGTCACACCCACTATCGCCTGCACCTTATCGGGGTCTGTGGCTATCCCCTCCCGAGAAACAATGTGTCCCAAAAACGTCAGTGACTTTCTCAGAAACTGACACTTAGATGGAGACAACTTCAGGTTGTGTTCTCGTAAACGCTGAAATACCATCTCCAGCCTCTGCAAGCTCTCTTCTTCCGACTTGCCAAAGACCAGAAGGTCATCTAAGTAGCAAAGAAGACTCAGTGAGTTCTGATCACCAAAGATTGTGAGCATCATTCTCATGAACGTAGCTGGACTGTTACACAGCCCCTGGGGCATACGGTTATATTCATGTAAACCGAGAGGAGAGGAAAACGCAGTGTATTTCTTATCATCCTCATGCAGTGGGACATTGTAATACCCGGATGTCAAATCCATGGAACTGAAAAAGGCATTGCCTGCAAGTACATCTGCTTGATGAGGTAATGGATGTGCATCTTTCACGGTACGAGCGTTTAACCACCTGAAATCTGTGCACAATCTCAATTCCCCATTCTTTTTCCAGCAAAGAACAAGGGGGGAGGCATACTCACTACTCGACTTCCTAATTATCTCCCTGTCCTCCATCTCGTTCACAGTCTCTCTCAACTTCTGGTAATGGGCGGGGGAGAGCCTCCGGTAAGGTAACCGGAAGGGCCGATCGTCAGTCAGTCGGATACGGTGACAGAAGCCACCAGCCTCACCACAATCCAACCGGTGTCTAGAAAACACATCCTCATAGTTCTCAATTAAATCAGTCAGTCTCTCTTTCCAGACTGATGAGACCTGACAGTCATCAACTGACAGGTTCTGGAGCCCTAGACTAGCCAGTCTATCGTTCCCCCTAGCTATATGGTTGCTATCACAACTCCTAGCTGTCAGACTGCCGTGAGAGCTGCCACTACTCACTCTACCGGCATTCTGGTGGACTGAAGTGTCCGTATCATTGTCAAAATCTTCTAATGCAATGCATGGATATACGTCAGCCACTTTTGCATTTCTTCTCAAGGTGATAGCCTTATTAGTCGGATTGATAATCTTGACAGGAAGCCACCCATCCCCCCAGAGAGGTGTAACTACCCTGCCAACTAGTATGTTACGGTGCACACACCGAGAGGCGCTGGGCTCAACGATAACAGTACTTCCCATAGACAGTTTTGTCTTGGGTGGGAGACGACCCCACACTACATGCTCACTCATCGGTTCAAGTGTTACGGCCTGTTTCAACTTGACTGTTCCCACTTTGTCAGGAATTTCCTCCCCCCTCCATCTCTCAAGATTGGCCATGAACCTGATAAACTGACTGTTTTCGTCCTGACATGGTGACTCAGCTTTTCCCAATATGCGCCAGTAGGCCCCCGTGGATTTGAACTGCCTAATTAAGGGCTTCATCACATTGGTGCCTATAATGAGCTCATCTACCTGACCCTCCACTATCAATACTGGTACTATGTATTCAAAACCGTAGAGCTTAAGTTTCAGCTCACACGTTCCCACCGGGCTAGTTTGTTTCCCACCACACCCCACAAGAACAACATTGGTGGTCGATATTAGATCACCCGTCACTACTCCTGCCTCCCTCAGCCGAGGAACCACATCAGCGCGCAAAGAAGTAGCCATGGATCCACTATCTAACATCCCCTGTAACTCAACCTTGTCTCCTGTCAATACGGTGGTGAAAAATAAACTGTCACTTTGGGATGTTCTGGTCACATTCTGCATAATTACTGTCTTGTCTTTGGGTGCTGCTTCACAAACAGACGTATATACAGACTGGATATCATCATTGCAATTGGAGGAAAAACCATAGGGGCCCACATTGTCCTCCTTTGAACGAGGGCCGGCTAGTTTCCCTGGGGAGGACCAGCCTGTCTCTGACCAGGGGGCTGTCTAGGAGTGGTCTGCCCACAATAGATACCAATATGCCCTGGACTCAGACACTTGAAACACAGCCTGTGCGTCCTGCAATGTGTCCTAGTATCGTGCTCCGAACTGCCACAAACCTGACATTCTTGAGAAGGTCTGGGGAGCTGTCTATGGGGGCCATTTTGTACATAAGGACCATTTTGTACAGACTGAGTGTTGTTGCCTAACGCCATTTCTAACACTCTCAGAACCCTATCCATTGTGTTATTCTCAGCTACAGGCGTCAGCTGCTCTAGCTCTGGACTACTGACAGCCACAGGGGACGCGCTTTGTTCGTGATTAACAACCACCCTCTCCTGTGATGACTCAATGGCGACCACTTGTTGTGTCAACCGACCTCGACTCGCTCTATGTTCTCTCAAATATTCATCCAAATGTCCCTGCACCTCACCTGCTGTCCACTCACGAGATGGCTTACTCTTGAACACTAAGGACAACTCCTTATCGGGGCAGTTACGGATGAACATGAGAACTAGATGCTTGCTCAGGCTAGTCTGAGATTCCCCCTTACTAAGAAGACACTGCTCTGTGGCTTCTGCTGCTTTGTTAAGCCTAATCCAATAGTCAAGAGGATTCTCGCTTGTATATGCTTTGACTGCATAAAAGTCAGCTAATGGAAGATCTGAGTGAATAATATCACCAAAATGTTGTCTCAAAATGCTAAAAATAACACCCACCTCACTGACAGTTGAGTTACTACGCAGCCATACTTTGGTAACGTCCCGGGCCCTCCCCATTAGCTTGTTCATAACCTCCTCCACTTGTTCAGTTCCAGTACAGTTATTTTTCTTTCTGAGATACGTCCTCATGAGTTCCTCCCACTCAAAAACAGAACACTTATCCGTGCTGTCCCCTCTAAAATAGGGTGGGGCATTTGCATCTGAACGTAACACAAGGTTCATTTTGGATGCATCAATCACAGTATTCCCACATTGGTCAGGTTGGAACGTCTGTTGGGGATTTTGAGAAGCTAATACAGGTGAAATCCCCGTGATTGTGTTCTGCATTAACGTCATCCTAATAGCTTCCCCTATTTCTGACCCAATGGATCTTATCAAATTGGCCATTTGACTGGGGGATGTTTCAACACTAGTGTTGTTGATTTCACCAGGTGAGGGAACAACCGGAGTGAAAAGTAACGATTGGGCATTTCCCTCTAAGTGACCCTCTACACTCCTCCTTTCAGGACTAGAGGAACCTGAGCCACCTTGACTCCCCGGAGTAGACTGCATAACCGGTGTGTAATCGAGAACCCCTCTCCCTCTCCCCACATTCAAGTCCCTTGTAGGAGTGTTTCCTTCATTCAAAGTCATTTTCAATATCAAATGGTACTTTTACCGTTTTACTCTTCAGTGTGTTTTGGGTAACACACTCGAAATCAGTAAACTTGATTAGAGACTCTTTTTCAAAGGATTCAGTGCTCTCCAGCCTCCTCAGGAACAGACCTCAGGACCAGGCGGCGAATGCAGCGTCCCCGTGACTAGGTCGCGCCAGCAGCATCCACGCGTCTAGGCCGCCCCTGAAGCCTCCACGTCTCTCCAGCTACACCGGTGGTCGGCCTCTGCTGACCAGTTGATCCGGTTGTCTCGGCACCAGTTGTAGCGTGATGAATTCTGCGTTGTGTCTGGTGTGAGGTGGACGTAGACACTCAGACAATGGTACCCATTTGGTGGTTGTTTATTTGGCAATCCTGTTAATCAAAACAGCACGTACACAACACATGGCGGCGTTAGCGACCGTCATCAAAGTGCACTCCACCTCTTGCTCTCGTCCTCAACAAACACAAAGAGCGCGCGCGCACATTTAAAACAGCGCGCCGTCTACAGTCACGACCATTAGATACATTTAGCTCAGTGCAAGTTAGCTTCAGCAAAAACATACAAAACAATATGAAATAAAAGACAGTGTGTAAGCATTAATTAAACCAAAATACAAAACCAACGGTTCATACCTGTTAATCAAAACAGCACGTACACAACACATGGCGGCGTTAGCGACCGTCATCAAAGTGCACTCCACCTGATATTACCAAACAGAATACTGAGTTAGCACACGAACATACTATGGCTGTTTTACACAGGGCGAATTAATGTCATTACACAACAGGGTATTTCAGTACCAAAACCAAAACCTAAATCAGTTTTACAATTTATACAAAGCAGTTAAATCCAATATTAGATAAACGGAAGCGCATACCTCTTGCTCTCGTCCTCAACAAACACAAAGAGAGCGAGCACTTCCGTCAGCGTGTGTCTCGTCAACAAACCGGCGAAACCATTTTATACATTAGTTGAACGTATTTACAATACAACAGATATTCAATGGAAAGATATCCTATCTTCTCTAAACCCATTATAAAAGACCCAAAAGGGATTTCGTTTGGAGAATTGGTAACTCAATGTGAGGAAATTAATATGAAGTAATAATCAAGACACCCCTCCATAACACTAAAGTGGGCTCGGTCCACTTTGTTCCACTTTGTTCCTTCAAAGTAAGAGTGTTTCCGTTTTGACCTACTTATTTAAGATAAAGTATAACAGTTTCTGTCCATGATTCTAGCATAACAACTTCACTCTGCTACACGCGCGCGCGGACAACTTTTGGTACGCGCGAGAGGCCCAGATGTCCGGCGAGAGAGGCCCAGATGGGTCCGCGGGCCACCCAGATGGGTATCGCTCGTGGACCAACACTTAAAAGAATAAAGTGGTGTACTCCTTAATTTATGCACTTACAATCACCAGAAAGGCTTTCGAAATGCCATGTTGGCCTCAATATTTTCAAAACAAATTATATGAAAAGGTTATGAAATGAACAACATAAACAAGAATGTGATAAAATATGTAATAAAAACGGAGCTCAGACTGTATTTGTATTACATGTCATATGTTATGATGAATTGAAAATGGGGGACCCGGACGTGATTGATTGATTGATTGAAAAGTTTATTAACAGATTGCAGAATGGGTACAGTACAGTACAGCTCAATACATACAATTGTTAAGGGGATGCAGACCAGAGAAAGACTTTCGTCTTGTTTACATCAGGGTCCCCCATTTTCAATTCATCATAACATATATGACGTAAACAAGACGAAAGTCTTTCTCTGGTCTGCATCCCCTTAACAATTGTATGTATTGAGCTGTACTGTACTGTACCCATTCTGCAATCTGTTTTCAATCAATCTATCTCAACGCATACGTTTGATCGTAGAAATCGTGACGTCAGAGTGTCTTCGATAATGTTGGGGGTCCTTAATTCCTGTATGCGAATTCTTATTGGCATCATGCACTATCATCATCATCCGTATCAACTAACATTACAAGTACATTAGAGGAGGAAGTTGGACACATGTTTCATCATTAAATACTAGTATACTAATATACTAACATTACCATTTGTAGACCATAATATGAACTTGTACACATGAGTACATGAGAAGCACTTTGTTCACTTCAAGTAAAGGGATACTTGCCTTACTAAGGTTTATTTTGTCACATACATACCAGGGCATACCGTTTTTTTTAAGCTATAGCAATCATCATACTAGCTAGTTTTGATTATCTGCTGACATTTAATGATGAAACATGTGTCCAACTTCCTCCTCTAATGTACTTGTAATGTTAGTTGATACGGATGATGATGATAGTGCATGATGCCAATAAGAATTCGCATACAGGAATTAAGGACCCCCAACATTATCGAAGACACTCTGACGTCACGATTTCTACGATCAAATGTATGCGTTGAGATAGATTGATTGAAAACAGATTGCAGAATGGGTACAGTACAGTAGGCTTACAATACATACAATTGTTAAGGGGATGCAGACCAGAGAAAGACTTTCGTCTTGTTTACGTCCGGGTCCCCTATTTTCAATTCATCATAACATATATGACATGTAATACAGATACAGTCTGAGTTCCGTTTTTATTACATATTTTATCACATTCTTGTTTATGTTGTTCATTTCATAACCTTTTCATATAATTTGTTTTGAAAATATTGAGGCCAACATGGCATTTCGAAAGCCTTTCTGGTGATTGTAAGTGCATAAATTAAGGAGTATGCCTACACCACTTTATTCTTTTAAGTGTTGGTCCGCGAGCGATACCCATCTGGGTGGCCCGCGGACCCATCTGGGCCTCAAAACATGTCAGCGCGTGCGGACCAACTGGACCTCGGTGTCTGTATTCGAAAAAACATGTCGGCGAGCGCAGACCAACTGGACCTCGGTGTCTGTATTCGAAAAAACATGTCGGTGCGCGCGGACCAACTGGACCTCGGTGTCTCGTATTCGACAGGCTTTTGTCCCAATCGGCGCACCAACTGGCCCTCTCTCACGGACCAACTGGGTCGCGCAGGATAACTGGATAGGCGGTGTCCTGTATAAGTCAGGCTTTGGATAGGCGGTGTCTTGTATTAGTCAGGCTTTTGTCCCAAACGCGCCTCATACGGTACCTCCGTTACATAGGCAACAGAGTTCGAAGTTCAAAACAGCCTAGGGTGTAGGCAATGGAGTTGAGAGTTTATATGATATGATATAGAAGCTGTTCCTGAGTCTGCTATGTTTCATCCTTGCATTGGTGTTGTGCTCTTGTAATGAACGGTAGTCTTATGATAAAAGTGATGATGTACTCCTTAAACTTGTTCAGGCCCCATTTAAAAAGAATGAAAAAACAGTCTCCATCATCTAGGAACCAGTCTCATTAAAACACCATCTTAATAGAGGTCATTAGTTTAAGAAACCCCTGTGTATTATTATGTCTCCTTATTACATGTCATATTATCAAACTGACTAATCAACCTCTCCCTCTCTCTCCCTCCCTCCCTCTCTCTCCCTCCATCTCTCTCTCTCGTTCTCCCTCCCTCTCTCTCTCCCTCCCTCTCTCTCTACCTCCCTCTCTATCTCTCTTCGTCCCTCTCCCCCCCCCCCCCTCACAGGAGCAGGCGTCCTGGGTCTGTCGTTGTGAGGACCGTGTGGTCCAGCGGCTGGAGCAGGACTTCAAGCTGACGCTACAGCAGCAGAACTCACTGGAGCAGTGGGCCGCCTGGCTGGACGGCGTGGTCTCACAGGTCCTAAAGCCCTACCAACACAGCCCTGCCTTCCCCAAGGCCGCCAAACTCTTCCTGCTCAAGTGGTCCTTCTACAGGTGAGAGAGAAAGAGGATCATGGTGCTAGTTTTATCGTGGTACCGGCCCGCTATATTAAATACTTTACCATGGTACTGCCGTAGTCAAAGTCATGTGTCGTCATGGTACCACTTAAATAATAATCCATGGTATCATCCCATTTATTTCATTGGACATTTTCAAACTTGACAACATAAATGTAGCTAAGGGGCTACACAACCCTGACTGTATTGAAATGCTAGATTAAACCACTACTAAAGAATATTAATTAGCCAGACAGTATAGGTACACAAAATGGCGGACACTCTATTAACTGCGAGGGGACAGTGATACAAAGTTGAATAATCACTTTAATAGTAATAGAAAGCATACATATTATACATAGCGCAGATCTCCTTTAATACGATAATGTCAATGCAACGATGTCAGAGGTAACGATAGTCCTGAACTACGAGGACTCGACCATTGATGCTTGGAATGGAGTGAGAAGAAGCGAGCAGCACGGGGAAAGCAAGATGGCGGGTGGAGACGGTAATTCTCTGGAGCTCCTACTCCAGAGAGCCACAGACAAACTTGGGATAATCCTGTCGTCGCTGGTGAGGAGGGTCTCGTACGGACCGGGTTCCTGTATTCCTAGCGCCCGATGGCAGGATTAATAGCTATTAGTCCAAAAAGCTCGTTGGCATGGTTGCTAGCTAGTTAGCCCTTGTACACTTAGGCCAACCCGCATGTCGTCTTCAATAGGTAGTTAAATCCAGAACGCTGCTGGGTTCAGCTATAAGTCTCTCAACGTTACTTCACTCGAACAAGTCACTATACTGTGCCAATAGTGGCTCGACAATATTATGTGGTATCTAATTAGCTGTACAGCTCTCTGTCAAGATACGTTGCTTGCCGTCCTGTTACTGCTGCCAAACATTTCTTCTATATCACACACTCTGTCCAGGCATGTCCCAAGAACCCCGCGCATGCGCTCACGCTGTCTACGGCGTTAAGAGTGGAACATATACAAATAAGCGAATGATGAATACTGGTAGGTAAACAGATGACGTGAAAATATATATCTTATATATATAAACAATATATAAGTTATACAAAATAATAAACGCAGACTCTATGTGTTAATCTGGACCTCCCAAAACAAACTAGTGAGACTCCTGCACAACCTTCACTTTAGGACTCACCTAACGCCAGCCCACTTTAGCAGGCTGGGATGGCTTAGGGTTGAAGAAAGAGTACACCAGCTTAAAATGCTACTGGTTTTTAAAGTACTAAAAGAAACGGTCCCCAAGTACCTAGTCAATTATTTTAATAAAGTAGGAGATGTCCACAAACACGCCACAAGAGGAAGCCCCACGGACCTGGTCCCGCCGAGAGTCAGGACATGCATGGGGAAAGATGCATTTTTTTACTCTGCTACGGTAATGTGGAATGCCCTGCCAACATTTTTAAAACTCCTGAACTCCCCTCTCGGATTTAAATCCGCCCTAAAAACATGGCTCAGCAGCAACTCAAATTGGTCTTAAAATGTTTTTTTTATCTCTTTTATCATAACTTGGCTTTTATTTCTTTTATCATGAGTTGCTTTTAAGGGTTTGCGGATTTTCTTTTAACATTAGTTAACTGTACTGTATGAGTTGTCAGGTTAGGTTTTTTTATAATTTCTTTTTTTTTAGAATGTGTCCTGTCAGTGTACATGTCCATTTGTGTTTCTGTGCCTTTTTATGTTCCATGTATGGACCACAATGGAAACAAGCCTTGGCTTTATTGTGTTTTATCCATTTTTGACCTGCGTTATTGACACTGTTATTGTCTTGTCTTTTAAAATGTTTTTTTTGTCATACGATTTGTGTCAAAATAAAGTATTCAATCAATCAATCAAAAAACCTTCAGAACAATAAACATTCTAAATGGGACCAAATGTATTTCCTGTTGTTGCCGATAGGAAATAAACTTGGGTCCAAGCTGTTCCCTAGCAACGGAATTCCACTGAACAGGTCTATAGGGCAGAAATTACTGCATAAAAGCCTTTTAAGATTATCTTTGTGCAGCAAAAAAAAACTGCTCAGCAACTAAATATTGACTTGGTGCATTCTTTATAATAATAATTCATTACATTTATATAGCGCTTTTCTAGATACTCAAAGCGCTCCCCACAATGTAGGGTGGAGATTGCCTCCTTCACCACAACTGGTAGCACCCAACCTTGGGCTACGCAGACTCAATGGCTGCCATACACTGGCACCAGGCACACACCACACTACACAATGGCTGAACGGCTCAGGAGACAGGGATTGATATCAGCCAATTAAGGGGAAGGGATGAATAGGTGGCCTTGATGTCAGAGACCTGATTGGGAATTTGGCCAGGAACGTCGGGGAACCCTCTACTCTTTGCGATAGGCGTCCTGGGTTCTTTAACGACCAAGATTCAGTCAGGACCTCGGTTTAGTGCAGTAGCGGCTCGTGGATGCTTCGCCACTAGGGGCGCTATACCAAACATTTTGCAAACATGTACAAGGC